>NC_079912.1:2506431-2779046 GCF_024868665.1 Triplophysa rosa | reverse complement strand
TGCCTCTTCTTCTTCCGCCTAGCCACCTGGCTGGTGGTCGGGTGATGGAAGGAGCTATAAGGAATGGCTGGCTCTGGCTGGGACTCCTCGGAGGTGGATCCCCAGGACGTTAGCCTCCCCCGCTAGCCAACAAGGCTGACTGGTGGCGAGGCTGCAGGGGGTGAGGAGAGCGGTGTGGCGATGCCTATAACCCCGATCTGCAGGGTCTGACCCTCCTGTATGGCAGCCAGCGGAGATGGGTGGTTGTGACATGTTGAGACCCTGGACTCCAGTCGGTTCTTGACGTACCGCCACACGACATCGAAGTCCAGCGGTCTCAACGACCGCATCTCTGCCCGCGACAGGGGATCCCTGAGACCGGCGTTAAAAAGCACCGCCACCTCCTCCTCCCCGAAGACATCCTCCTCTGCGGCATCCAGGAACCTCTCAAGATAGTCCTCGATGTCTGCGTTCCCCTGACGAATGCCGCAGAGGAGGCGAGCCTGGTGGGACCGTCTCGTGCCCATACTGCCTGCTGGGTTTGATGTTGGCTCGATGATTCTGTCACGGATGTGGCAGGATAGAACCCAAATGCAGGACAGCAATGAAGGGGTTAACAGATAAGATTTTAATCTTTGACAAAACAGAAACAAAAACTAAACTGAGAAAAATACAACAAACAAAAACTTCCCACGAGGGGGCAAGACAGGAACTAAAACAAAAAACAAACAAAACTCACAAGAACCGGACAAAGCAAGGTAGGAACACGAGAGATGCAGGGACACGAACGTGGAACAAAGAACACGATCAACTGGATACAATCACCGAGCACAGGACAATGAAACATGAGGGCATTTAAAGGGAACACAAACGAGGGATAACGACACAAGGCAGGTGTGGGTAATAAAACACTCAGGGAAAGATAACAAGGAAACGAGAGGGGCGGGGCTAATGATGAGACACTGGAGAGAACGCATATTATTGTCAAAAGGACAATAATATGTTTCTCTCCACACATAACCAAAGACTTTGTCATGGCTCTGCTACAGGACCAAGAAAAACATGACTAAATGAAGCAGAGCCATGACACTGTGTGAGCGCGGCAGCGTGCCTAGAGCTCTTCACGAATCTCGCGATCGATCAGTTATCATTTACAATGGCTTCACTCGAGCTGTACATGTTTCATATTCATCAAATGTTTATTAATAATATCACATATCACGAGATGTCGGAAAAGAGGCCATGCTCTCTGGGGAACACTGCAACATTATTATAATCGTCCCTCCGTGAGGTACAGGCTCTGGCATGTTACCTAAAAACAGTAGCCTAATGCAAAAAAATCTGCATAATGGAAATTATTGCCTACATAGACATAAGCACATGACTACAATCATTTGGCAGTTTACTTTAGCTAAAACTGATGTAATGTAATAGTGCAAATGACTAGCCTACACAAAAACCACACAGTTTCAACACAAACTGAATATCTTTTATGAATTAATCTATAGCAGGACAGTAGTTTTAGCTGGGGGAACCTAATGAACTCGGTTGAGTGAGGTTACGGGGTGATTTTATTGGGGGGGCTGTTCGCATCACATAACTTCTAAATTACAAAAGTAATTTATGGATTTACACCTTTGCTGCTGCAAGCCAGCTGTGGCTACTTAATCGTTTACTTAAATTTCACATATTAAAAGCAATAATGCTAACAAACTTCGACTGTAAGCTCTGGAAAGTATTGTATGTGAACGTTAGGCATTGTTCAATATATATATTTGAAATATTTTTCACCGTCATGTCCTCCTCTCTCAGTGTGACTCTTTTAGTGGGAGTGAAAAGTACAAACAAAGCATATGCAAATGCATTCATTTCCATTTCGAGCTTCGCAAGTTCGCATGCACTTGATCCCGGTAAGCCGCTGTACATTGCGCATGCGCAAAGCGTGCGCGCGCAGAAGACCCTGGGAAATCACCCAAAAATGAAAAAATATATAATTAGGGTCGTTATTTCGTTTTGGTTTATTTATTTATTGGATTTCCCTTTTAAAGCTGAAATAAGAAGAAAAACATCGTTTTTTATTTTTTGTGCATACAGAAAAACGGAAAAACGAAATATCGACTGTTTTTTTCTTTTTCCGTCTGTTATATTGAATGGAATAATCAAATGATCAGATGATACACTGTCCGTGTACCTTCGGATAATTCATTTATTCGTTTTTGTTTTCAAAACAGAAAAACGAATAAACCGTTCATTTTTGACATATTCCACCGTATACGAGACTAATTTTTGGGTTGTTTTCCTCAATATTTCTTTAAGTGCATCAAATTAATATACAACAAAACCAAAACGAAACATCAAGTATTTTTCTTAACAAAGCGCATTTTAGTCCACCGGAAGTTCAGCTGCACTGCCGCCTCTGGCGACGAGAGGTGGTAGCACAAGACCACTCTCTTAATTATACATATGTTTTCAGTGGTGTGTGCCACTAAATCCGTAAACAACCATACAGACACATAGGTAGACATTTCTGTGCAATGTAGAAGTATACACGCAGTTAATGAAATAAAGAATGGACCTATATGGACGCGCACGCGCATGCGTCAATGCTCGTGGCAGCGATGTATCTGACAGCGGGGGAGGTCACCATAGCCACCGTTAAAATGGATAGTGAGAGAGGCGCGTCTTGCACTTTAATGTGTTCAAAAATTGCACTTAGTTTGCACTTTGTATGTAGAAGTGTTTTGTCTTTTATGTTAACATTTTTACGAACAGTGCAAACAAAGTGCAATTTTTGAACACTTCTACATACAATTGTTGTATGTAGAACTGTTTTGTCTTTTATATTTTATACTGTATGTAGAAAGACATACATGATGCTATGTTTATAAAAATAAGATGAGTTAATAAAAAACCTGTACTTTTCATTGCACGTTACATTCTATTACAAAAACTCCGCCCAAAACACAATAGAAAATGTAATGGGTTTCCTTGTAAGTACCATTATGAACCTTTGGGTTTTTATGCATTAAAACCAAAACTAAATTCCTATTATAACTAATAAATCCATTACATTTTCTATTGTGTTTTGGGTAGGGTTCTATTGTTTTTTTATTCTTAATAAAATGTAGTGAGTGGTGTGTATGAGACATTACATGTTGATCAAGCAGACTGTATATTATAAAAACTATTTCTTCACTTTACTTCTTCTTTTATCATGGGTCACTATGACCGGTTAACCTTTACATTCGCATACCTGAATATGAATGAATGAATAGCTTTTATTGTCATTGCAGGCAAAGCAAACAACGAAATTCTTAGAGCACCGGTAACACAAAACATAAATAAATATTTGTAATATAATACGACAAAAATGCCCTCTGGCCGGCGCTTCAGAGCACCAAACACCAGGACTTCCAGACACAGAAGCAGCTTCTACAGATAACTGCTCCTTAAGAGCAATATTCCACTTCCACTACTCCTATAGTGTGCACTATTGTGCCTTATTATATGTACATTTCATTTATACATGTATATAACATTACCTCTACTTACTACATGATCCATTTGCACAAGTGTACATACAATCTGTTAATATGTATATTCTACTATATACTACCCTGTACAATGTCTCTTATATGTTATTATCCCACATTTTCTGTACAATAGTCTTTATTTTATATATGCATATTTTAGAATCTTTTACACTGTAAATCTTATTATATTTGTATTGTCATTGTGTTGAATGTCTGTAGCTTCCAACATCAAAGAAAATTCCCTGTGTGTGAAAGCACACTTGGCAATAAATCTCTTCTGATTCTGATTCTGAAAAAAGTGCAAAAAATTGGAAAAACAGCATTTTGACTAATCACTGTAAAATGAGCAACAAGGTAATAGACCAGATAAGGGAGATCTTAAAGTGCAGTGAGATAGCAGAGTCACATTTGAACATTTACTGTAGATAACTGTTTAGGATATGTATTGTCCTGGGATAGAAACTGTCTCTAAATCGGCTAGTGTGTGTTTTGGCTGATCTGTAACGCCTGCCAGATGGCAACAGTTCAAACAGACCGTGACCAGAGTGAGAGCAGTCTCTGGTGATTCTCATTCCTAACAAACCTTTATTTTAGACACTCACTTTGCTTATTTGTTCAATCTCTTAGTAGTTATAACTTTTTACCAAACTCAGCTAGCCTATAATGTAATATGCAATGATAAGGACAGGTTTTGATTAACTCAGCTTATTTTTGTAAACAGCTATCATACATGTAGAGTTGTATAGAAATGTTTAGTCTTTTATGTTTAACATTTTCATGAACTTAACATTTGACAACTTTCACATTTTTAGTGCAAACAAAGGTGCAAAATTGTTTCAGACGTGCAAAACGAGCTGCTCTCACTATGAATTTAAATGGGGGCTATGGTTAAACCTCCCTTGCTGTCAGCTTTGCAAGCATGTATGCGCCCGCGCACGCACACACACATTCTTTATTTTATCAGAATCAGTCGCAGTTTTAAGTGTTTTAACTGTTCACTTCCAGTTCACGCTTTAACTTGTCAATTTCATGCTTATGCGGAAACTGGCAACATTCTGTTATCAGAATCAGAAAGAGCTTTATTGCCAAGTATGTTTGCACATACAAGGAATTTGTTTTGGTGACAGGAGCATCCAGAACACAGAAACAGCAACAACAGTACACAGAGACCATAACACAATAGAATACAGTACACAGATGACTTAAATAAGGGCCTATGGGTATAAAAAATTTAAGAAATACAATTCAATAAACATAAGATAAAGCTATAGAGAGTAAACTATGCGTGTATGTAAATATGTACAAGTAAAAAATAAAAATAGACTATTATTGTACAAGGTATGTGCTATATACAGCAGAATGAATGAAATATAATTTACATGAAAAGTTGTATAAAAATAGATAGTGTATTATCTGGAGGATATAATTATTAATTGCACGTAAAACACCGTTTCATTAACTGCGTGTATACTTCTACATTGCACAGAAATGTCTACCTATGTGTCTGTATGGATGTTTACGGATTTAGTGGCACACACCACTGAAAACATGTATAATTAAAGAGAGCGGTCTTGTGCTACCACCTCTCGTCGCCAGAGGCGGCAGTGCAGCTGAACTTCCGGTGGACTAAAATGCGCTTTGTTGAGAAAAATACTTGATGTTTCGTTTTGATTTTGTTGTATATTAATTTGATGCACTTAAAGAAATATTGAGGAAAACAACCCAAAAATTAGTCTCGTATACGGTGGAATATGTCAAAAATGAACGGTTTATTCGTTTTTCTGTTTTGAAAACAAAAACGAATAAATGAATTATCCGAAGGTACACGACCGTACACGGACCCAATTCAGTCCATATAATTTCAGTTTAAAAATTCGAATCCACAAATTCAGTGGTTCAAATTCGACTTGAAATTCAAAGTTTCACATCCGGGAATCCCAGGATAAGCAATAGAGCGCCGATTCCGCCAATGCATGATCTCTACCTGCTGCCTGACCGCTTCACCAGCAGGTGGTGCAAGTCGCTTCTGACGAAGACCAAAGCAAGAAATGCAGATACTTTTTATATGTTTGCAGCACAGTCCACTCATCTGCTCGATTAAGTGAATTTATTTGATCTCATAGATCTCTTATGCATCATCAAGAAAAAAATAATTGTTTCTTGTACTGGCAGCTTAGCTCACCACTATCAGCCCTGGAAAGGACATGGAGCACGGGGACAATTCCAGGTGGCCTGGAATCAGTGGACTAGTCATACATTTATAATATTAATTTAATTATTTAAATATCCTACCCGATCTACTAGTACTGCCTATCTATAGTAAGAGTTTATGTTTGTATTTGGCTTGCTATTTATACGCATTCATTACTTTTTACGTGCATATGATTACCCCCTTGGTTAAGATGGTGTGGGTTAAGTCGGTATGTACATAAAAAGTGCACGCAAAACACATGCGTATCATATGCACGCAAAATATAATTTCTGTAGCTCGCCAAATACAAACATAAAATCGTGCTTTTGATAAGCACGATCTTAAGTCATCAAATAATGGTTTGAGTTTCGAGGATGAGAAAATTGTATGTTACAGTTAATTACTGAATCATGCTGTGTTTGAATAAAATAAGCTAATTGCATGAAGCTATTTGAATGACACATGCAATGGTATCTGATTAAATGTGCCAGAAAACAAGACAAGAAGTTTTTAAATCATTACATTAGTTACATAACACCATCACAATAAACTTAACATTTAAACAGTAACACTTTACAATAAGGTGCTATTTGTTAACAATCAGTTCATGCATTAGCTAACATAAACCAACAATGAACAATGCTTCTACAGAATTTATTAATATGAATTTATGGTAATTTCAGCATTTACTAATACATTATCAAAATCAAATATTGTCACTGTTAACATTAGTTAATGCACCATGAACTAACATGAATAACTGTATTAACATGAACTAACATTAACAAGGATTATTAAATGCTGGAAAAACTAAACTGTTCATTTTTAGCTAATGTTAGCCAATGCATTTACTAATGTTAACTAATAGCACCTTATTGAAATACCTTAAATTCAAATAAAACATTTTATTTCGGTTTAAAACTAAATAGGAAAAATAGCAATAATTATACATTTTAAACAGACAATAGTAGTAGGCTAACTGAAATAGTAATGAAAACAGATGTAAGAACAAGCCATGAACAATTTTTCATCATAACGTAAAATAATCTACAATATAAATAACAGTCTTTTCTTAAAAACGTCATTGTAAAATATTTAGTAAATGTAGGATATAAATGTAACTTAAACAAACGAATAACTACACCACTTAAAAGAGAAATATCAATGGAAATAATTATGCCTATACTTTTCATCTGAAATCTCAGAACGCAAACAAAATAAAGCCAATTATAACCTATTGTATGAACGAATGAATAAAAAAACAAAATGAAATACTGCAACAATAAAGACACCTATACCTATTAGTTCTGGTATTATGTGAGAAATACGCCGGGACATGCTAAAATTCTTATTGTGTCATTTTGTGCTTTTGCATTCATATTTAGGGCTCTTCCGCATTTCTGTATAGCCTATGGTTATTAAACAGGTGTAGGCTATGCTAATCATCTGGTCTGAAGATTAAGCAACATTAAGCGTTTTAGCACGGTACACCGGCCGTGATGGCGTGGTCCATGGACGCTAAAGGGACAGAGTAGGCTAAAGGCACTTAGTAAATCTTGCAAGCTTATAACGTTTTTGTTCCACCATGCCACCATACATGTTGTGAATATTCAGCTAAATGTTTAGCGTAATTTTAAAGAGGGTAAATCTGATAATTTAACTGAACTGTACACATACTGTACACATTTTAGACACGTACATTACGTGTTTCTCCAACGTGGTTTCAGTGTATTTCTGTCATTTAAAATGCATAAATTTAACAATAAGTTGACTTATTATGTGAGCATATAGATTAAAAATTATTATACCAAATCGTAATTTCGTTTTGATATGTTATAGTATTGGGTAAGCTAATTAAAAAGAAAGGCTATAGCCTAATATAAAAGTATACGAAATACAATGCGCCAAACAGCAACATCTACAAATAGTTGTGTATATTGCCATGGAGCACTCATATTGTTTTCTGACCAGTAATTAAATATATTTTTCACTGCTGGGCCATGCAAACTGACTTGCATTGAGGTGTATGTTAGAGAGGTCCTCATGTGTCCCAGCGGCTTCGGGTCTAAAACGTTGACAAAATATGCCTTGGGCACAGGTCGTGTCCGATATGGCATCGGGTCTCAAAATTTATAATGAATGTGCTTTTACCAATCGCCCCGAAAGAAACAAATTCAAACACAATACATGTTCTGTAAATGCTGATGATGCATAGTATTTATGTGAACACGATGTGCTGAAGTAAAAAATAACTTAATTCCTTCGAGCCAGAGCAGGAAACCTAACATTTCTGATGTTGATGACGCATAAGAAGAGATCTATGAGATCAAATAAATTCACTTAATCGAGCAGATGATTGGACTGTTCTGCAAACATATAAAAAGTATCTGCATTTCTTGCTTTGGTCTTCGTCAGAAGCGACTTGCACCTCCTGCTGGTGAAGCGGTCAGGCAGCAGGTAGAGATCATGCATTGGCGGAATCGGCGCTCTATTGCTTCTCCTGGGATTCCCGGATATGAATCTTAAATATGCAACCATGTTGAATTGCAGAACCTTAGAATGCGAGCACTGTTGATACAATGCATTTTTTTTCAGTTAGTGCTATTCAGCACGTCTTTTTGCTTCAAACACATTTGTCTCTATTTTACTTCCATAAACATGAGAGCACCCGACTGCAGACGTCAATAATGCAGCGTAATGGAATAATCTCCCGATCAAACTCCGCTTCCCGAAAGTTATAAACTGCCTCCGGAACCCAGTTAAGGTACAAAAATCTATTCCCCAAAAATAGTGATGCACGCAGTGAAGTCTTTTTTCGCTCAGCCGAGCCTTCTCTGTTGCTGTGTGGAGCAGCCTGTGTCAGTCACCTCTTTTACCAGTTTGCGAAATTGCTTCACACGCGTTCTAATCGCATTCATGTTTCCTACCCAGCAAACATTGGTCTGACAGCAACATCTTGTCCCTGGCCGAAAATAGTCGTGGTAGGACAGCATAAATCGGTAAAAATATGTGATACAGAACATTTCCTAAAAATGCATTCAGATACATGTGTACATGTCAACAGTTCCCTTTCTGTCGGTCTCTCGACGTTGTGTCGAACCGACAGAATGGGGTTTGTCTTGAGAACCTATCATCTTCTGAGTATTTAGAAAAGGCCAATGAAAATTGGCGAATGAAATTTGCATGCCGGGCTCCTCCCCGGATGTCCGGGTATAAGAGGGACCGGGGGGTGGTTCGATGGCTAGCAGTGCGGATTCCTTGCCGGGGGAGGTCCCCCGGGGAGGAGATCGGCTCTGCTGTTTTTCCTGCCTGGCGACTGCGCAGCTCAACGCACTGTCTAACTGAGAGTGCTGAGTGCTGGTGTTTATACTCGACATTGCTCTTCGCCATGACGCAACGTCGAGTTTGCCGTTCACCGTCGTGCAGAGGGTGGGAGCGGCTGTGGTAACCCAGAGAGAGGAAACTCTCCTTTTTTGAGAGTAAGTGGGCGCTAGCGGACCTTCTAAGCGTTACTCATCTGCGCAAGGATCGGCCAGAGGAGTTTCTCATGGACCACAAGTGTGGACATCGTCCAACCCAGGGCCCGCGTGGTCACCTTGGTCGCCCGTAGAGCGAGGTCGGTGGCGGCGCGGAGTTCCTGCATACGCGCTGGGTCGGTCTTAGCCTCGTGGGAGCTCCTTCAACGCCTTGGCCTGATGGACCTGCAGGATGGCCATGGCATGGAGGGAGGAGGCGGCCTGACCCGCAGCCGTGTAAGCCTTCGACACCAGCGATGCCAAAAACTTACACGCCTTGGATGGGAGTCTAGGCCGAGCCCTCCAGGTGGCCGCTGTCTGTGGGCACAGGTGCAGCGCGACAGCACGCTCCACCTGGGGGATCTCGACATAGCCCCTGGCCGCCCCACCATCGAGGGAAGTAAGGGCGACTGAGCCTTTCTGATTGGAACGAGCCGTGAGGGGCGCGTTCCAAGTCTTACTCAGCTCCTCATGCCTCCGGGAATACGTGGTACCTGGGGTCTGAGCGCGGCTCCAAGCCGCGCCCAGCGCCGGTCCCGTATTTCCCGGAGGTCATGAGGAGCTGAGTAGACTTGGAACGCGCCCCTCACGGCTCGTTCCAGTCAGAAAGGCTCAGTCGCCCTTACTTCCCTCGATGGTGGGGCGGCCAGGGGCTATGTCGAGATCCCCCAGGTGGAGCGTGCTGTCGCGGTGCACCTATGCCCGCAGACAGCGGCCACCTGGAGGGCTCAGCCTAGACTCCCATCCAAGGCGTGTAAGTTTTCGGCATCGCTGGTGTCGAAGGCTTACATGGCTGCGGGTCAGGCCGCCTCCTCCCTCCACGCCATGGCCATCCTGCAGGTCCACCAGGCCAAGGCGTTGAAGGAGCTCCACGAGGGTAAGACCGACCCAACGGTTATGCAGGAACTCCGTACCGCCACCGATCTCGCTCTACGGGCGACTAAGGTGACGGCACGGGCCTTGGGTCGGGCGATGTCCACCATGGTGGTCCAAGAGAGGCACCTCTGGCTCAACCTTGCGCAGATGCGGGACGCTGAGAAGGTTCGCTTTCTCGACGACCCCATCTCGCAGGGAGGGCTGTTTGGTGACACCGTTGAGGATTTCTCTCAGCAGTTCTCAACGGTGAAGAAGCAGACGGAGGCTATCAGACTCGACGTTGCGTCATGGCGAAGCGCAATGTCGAGTATAAACACCGGCTTCAGCACTCTCAGACAGACAGTGCGTCGAGCCGGACAATCGCCAGGCAGGAAAACAGCAGAGCCGATCTCCTCCCCGGGGGTCCTCCCCCGGCAAGGAATCCGTACTGCTAGCCATCGAACCACCCTCCGGGGGGGCGATGAAGCAGATCAAACCTCTAGTCCCCCTGTCACAGTTTCTGGGAGCCTGGTCTCAGCTTCCCAGACTGTCAGGTTGGCTGAGGAAGACGATCCTCTCGGCTACGCGATTCAGTTCGCGAAACGTCCGCCCATGTTCCGGGGCGTCCTTTTTACCTCAGTCAGAGGCAGGATGCCCCCGTGCTTCGGGCGGAGGTCGCCTCCCTTCTGGTGAAGGGAGCGATCGAGCCCGTCCCACCGGCCGAGATGTTCAGCGGGTTCTACAGCCGTACTTCATTGTCCCAAAGAAAGGCGGGGGTTGCGCCCTATCTTGGATCTGCGTGTTCTGAACAGGCACCTACACAAGCTGCCTTTCAGGATGGTCACGCAGAAGCGCATCCTGGCGTCAGTCAGGTGTCAGGACTGGTTCATGGCAATCGACCTGAAGGATGCGTACTTTCATGTCTCGATCCTCCCTCGACACCGGCCGTTCTGCGGTTCGCGTTCAAGGGACGGGCATATCAGTACAGGGTCCTCCCCTTCGGTCTGTCCCTTTCTCCACGTGTCTTTACGAAGGTCGTGGAGGCCGCCCTTCTTCCCTCAGGGAAGAAGGTGTGCGGGTACTCAACTATCTCGACGACTGGCTCGTCTTGGCTCACTCGCGAGATCTGTTGTGTACACACAGGGACCTGGTGCTCCTGCACCTAGATCGGTTGGGGCTACAGGTCAACTGGGAAAAGAGCAAGCTCTCCCCGCGCAGAGCATCTCCTTTCTCGGTATGGAACTCGACTCTGTCTCCATGACAGCACGACTGACTACAGAGCGTGCCCGGTCAGTGTTATGCTGCCTGAAGCATTCAGGCAGCCGGCGTTCACCCTGAAACAATTTCAGAGGCTCCTGGGGCACATGGCATCCTCGGCGGGGGTGGTCCCCCTCGGGTTGATGCACATGCGACCGCTCCAACACTGGCTACAGAGTCGGGTTCCTTGGAGAGCGTGGCACACCGGCAGCAGGCGTATGGTCATCAGCCCTTCTGCCGGCGCACCCTGACCCCTTGGTCGTCTATAGCCTTCCTACGGGAGGGGCCCCCCTAGGGCAGGTATCAAGGCACGTCGTGGTAACTACGGATGCCTCACTTCAGGGCTGGGGTGCTGTGTGCAACGGGCACGCAGTAGCGGGGCGGTGGACGGGCCCCCGCCTGCGATGGCACATCAACTGCCTAGAGTTGTGGGCTGTGCTACTTGCGCTGAAGAGGTTCCAACCCTTCGTGCAGGGCAGACACGTGCTGTCCGGTCAGACAGCACAGCTGCCGTGGCGTATATCAACCACCAGGGTGGCATTCGTTCACGGCAGCTAACACGACTCGCCCGACGCCTCCTCCTGTGGAGTCAGCAGGGATCAGCTCCTGCAAGCCATACACATCCCGGGCGACCTGAACCAGACAGCAGACAGGCTCTCTCGTCAGTGGTCACCTCGCGGAGAGTGGCGACTCCACCCTCACGCGGTTCAGCTCATATGGGAGCAGTTTGGTCGGGCGCAGGCGGACCTGTTTGCCTCCCCGGACTCCTCCCATTGTCCGCTTTGGTACTCCCTGTCCGACGGTCCCCTCGGTACGGATGCCCTTGCGCACAGCTGGCCGCGGGACAAGAGGAAGTATGCCTTCCCCCCAGTGAGCCTCATTGCACAGACCCTGTGCAAGGTCAGGGAAGAGGAGCATCAAGTGCTACTAGTTGCGCCCTATTGGCCCAACCGACTTGGTTCTCAGAGCTGGTGAGCCTGACAACAACTCCCCCCTGGCCGATTCCCTTGAGGAAGGACCTCCTTTCTCAGGGGAAGGGCACGTTTTGGCATCCCAGGCCAGACCTCTGGAGCTCCATGTCTGGCCCCTGGACGGACGAGGAGATCCTGAGCGACCTACCCCCGGCGGTGGTAGAGACCCTCATACAGGCTAGGGCCCCGGCCACTAGGAGACTGTATGCCTTCAAGTGGCGCATCTTCTCGTCTTGGTGCTCTTCTCACGGAGAAGACCCGCAGAGATGCTCGATCAGGTACGTACTGTCCTTTCTCCAGGAGAGACTTGAGAAGAACCTCTCCCCTTCCCCCAGNAGCCGGCGTGCTCATTCATTCACCTTTTGTTCTTCAGAGCCTACGCATCTGGTGAGCTTCTCTACGATCTTCGCGGTGATCATTCTTTCTGCTGGAATCTACGACGTGGACAGCGGACGGTCCCTTCCTGCAGGACTCTCCCCTGGGCGTCTCGGCAGTTCCGAGGTGTTCGAGCAAATTTCCTTTTCTAAAAGAGCAAATTTCTCCAGCGTGGCTTGTCCCGCTGTTCTCATGGGTGCAACACCTCATCGAGGAGGGGGAGGACACAATGCCTGTCTTCCAGTACGCTGGGGCAGCGTTCGTGGATACGTCCTGCCCGCACTGCGGGGGATGACGATTCAGACGTTGCGGTCACAGGTGGCTGTTTCACGGGATAGCCACCACCTCGTTTGTCCCCGTTCCGTGCGGCAGTGACTACGGCCCTGCCGTCCGCTTGGAACAGCGGGGTGAGATGAGGATTACTGTGAGCGATAGATCCGCCAGCCACGGCTCACGGACCGTTCACGCCCCGTCACGCTTGTCTGACCATCCCTTAAGAGACGGTCCTACCCCGTCTTGTTCCTCCGCCACGTACTCGGGAGTGCGTGACGAAGTGAGATGTCGATCCAGCATCGGAGGGCGACCTCTTGGCATCCGACCCCGACGATTCCTCGGAGCTCCCTCCCCGGGGGGTCGAGCCCAGGAAGAAGCGGACGTTGAGATGTCAACCATGCTCTTCCGGGCCGCCGCGAGCATTGGGCTGCAGTGCACAGCACGCCTTTACCCCAGCGCTCGCGGTTGGATACGTGGTACCTGGGGTCTGAGCGCGGCTCCAAGCCGCGCCCAGCGCCGGTCCCGTATTTCCCGGAGGTGCATGAGGAGCTGAGTAAGACTTGGAACGCGCCCCTCACGGCTCGTTCCAGTCAGAAAGGCTCAGTCGCCCTTACTTCCCTCGATGGTGGGGCGGCCAGGGGCTATGTCGAGATCCCCCAGGTGGAGCGTGCTGTCGCGGTGCACCTATGCCCGCAGACAGCGGCCACCTGGAGGGCTCAGCCTAGACTCCCATCCAAGGCGTGTAAGTTTTCGGCATCGCTGGTGTCGAAGGCTTACATGGCTGCGGGTCAGGCCGCCTCCTCCCTCCACGCCATGGCCATCCTGCAGGTCCACCAGGCCAAGGCGTTGAAGGAGCTCCACGAGGGTAAGACCGACCCAACGGTTATGCAGGAACTCCGTACCGCCACCGATCTCGCTCTACGGGCGACTAAGGTGACGGCACGGGCCTTGGGTCGGGCGATGTCCACCATGGTGGTCCAAGAGAGGCACCTCTGGCTCAACCTTGCGCAGATGCGGGACGCTGAGAAGGTTCGCTTTCTCGACGACCCCATCTCGCAGGGAGGGCTGTTTGGTGACACCGTTGAGGATTTCTCTCAGCAGTTCTCAACGGTGAAGAAGCAGACGGAGGCTATCAGACTCGACGTTGCGTCATGGCGAAGCGCAATGTCGAGTATAACACACTGGCCTTCAGCACTCTCAGACAGACAGTGCGTCGAGCCGGACAATCGCCAGGCAGGAAAACAGCAGAGCCGATCTCCTCCCCGGGGGTCCTCCCCCGGCAAGGAATCCGTACTGCTAGCCATCGAACCACCCTCCGGGGGGGCGATGAAGCAGATAAACCTCTAGTCCCCCTGTCACAGTTTCTGGGAGCCTGGTCTCAGCTTCCCAGACTGTCAGGTTGGCTGAGGAAGACATCCGTCTCGGCTACGCGATTCAGTTCGCGAAAGGGGGAATAATGCTTACCCAGTGGCCCGTACGGTGCCGGGCGGCTTCTCGCCATTTAGAGAATCAGGCCTCCGCCCGTGACGGCCGGCGTTAGGGGGCTTCCCAACTTTTTGTGGAAAGCTCTGGGTTCCCCTTCCTCTCCACTGGAAGGTCATAATTTCGCGCTAGCGTGTTCGTCTGACTCGCCCAGGCCAGTCAACGTCGCTCCGCAGAGATTGTGACGCGGCTCAGTGCTGTGGCGTCTTCCATAGGAACCCGATTCTGTCGGTTCGACACAACGTCGAGAGACCGACAGAAAGGGAACGTCTTGGTTATGGATGTAAACTCGGTTCCCTGATGGAGGGAACGAGACGTTGTGTCCCTCATGCCACAACACTGGCCGCCCACCCCAGCGGTCGGGGGAGGATGCTTTAGGCTCCTCAGACCAAAGGTGAATGAATGAGCACGCCAGCTTCCCTCTTATACCCGGACATCCGGGGAGGAGCCCGGCATGCAAATTTCATTAACCAATTTTCATTGGCCTTTTCTAAATACTCAGAAGATGATAGGTTCTCAAGACAAACCCCATTCTGTCGGTTCGACACAACGTCTCGTTCCCTCCATCAGGGAACCGAGGTTACATCCGTAACCAAGACGTTCTCTAGGGTTGCATGTATAATTGTTACTTTGACTTTTAGCTACGTAATTCTATAAATACCAGTGTTGTAATGTAACTAAGTAAAAATACTTAATTACAGTACTTAAGTATTTTTTGGGAGTATCTGTACTTTACTTGAGTTTTAAATTTCCACAAACTTTTACTCCACTCCTTTTCCTGAACAAAATGTATACTTTTACTCCGATACATTTCCCCTAAGTATGTTCGTTACTACTAAAAAAGCAGAAAACAGAGACTAGACCAATAAGCGATCCGGTCACGATGACGGCGCTTAAACAATCATTGGTTAAATCTTAATGCGCAAGTGCAGACAGGCACGCTCGAATGTCAACACAAGCGCAGACATGTCAGTTTAACAACAATACAATTAAGTTGTTGTGGGAAAACTAATAAATCATTTGTCAGAAATCCTTTTCCCATCCGCCATATTTAATGTTTTGAGATTGTTGTAAATTATGTAAGCTGAATTTTTCTTTATGTATATTGTTACGTTCTGGTGTTAATGGCAGTCTAGGAGGAGGAGTAACAGTATTAAATAAAAAGAATGAAGTAGAATAACAAGACAAGAGAAAATTCAGTTCACAGACCCAACGTAAGACTTCTCAAAAGTGAAGTTTATTTTATAGTTTTCTCAGCCATCTCCGTTATGAGTGGCAAAAAAAAAGAATATTCAAACAATGAGGAAGCAAACAGAACTTCAGGAGGGGGGATTAGGCCCAAAATAATAATCAAAATGGAGCAAGTAACTAGTTAGTCTGCTAAGCTAACAAAGGAAATAGCCCAAATAAAACAAATATATATGCTCCCTAACTATTGATAAACAGTAGAAAACAGGTTTACACAAAGAAACAAACGGGCACCCACCTCCCTATGGCTTTCCTCGGTAAAGAAGTTATTTGGAAAATAAGACATCCAGGTCACAATAGGCTACAACCAGCTCTTACAATGGTCAATTTCAACAGGTTCTAATACACAAACTCTACAACAACAGAGTAGTAACAACCACGCTTAACACAAGCCCTCCCTCTCCCTCCCTCCCACACAGGATGTTCTATTCCACAGGAATCATCCTGCAATAGTACAGCTCCCGCACCCGAAAAGCTGGCATCTACCCGCAACCTAAAAGGCAGAGTAAAGTTAGGGGCAGAGAGTACAGGGGCATTACTCAACAGGTCCTTAGCAGCATTAAAAGCAGCCGCACACTCAGGGGTCCACAATAACTTTTTACTTGGGCTAAGCAGATCAGTTAAGGGTGTAGCTACTGTAGCAAAATTCCTGCAAAACCCTCTATAATACCCAAACATCCCGAGGAATTGGCGCAACTCTCTTTTATTACGAGGGACTGGAAAATCAAGTATAGCGGCCACCTTTGCTTCTACCGGTCTCACTTGACCTTGGCCTACTTTTTTACCCAGATAGGTAACAACGGCTTTTGCAATTTCACATTTCTGTAAATTAAGGGTGAGCGAAGCTTCAGCCAACTTGCCGAAAACTTGCTTTAGACTACTTAAATGCACTACTGCATTACGCATACCGAAGGTCATGACGGTATATTGCAAAAAGTTATCGGGGGTCACAAAGGCAGAAATCTCTGACGCTCGCCGAGTTACAGTTTTTCTCGATTGCTAACACACAATTCATGAAACAACTCACCATTTTCTGACAACCATAAACACATTCTCAGAACAATACACCAACTTGTACAAACCCCACACACAAACAGCCTCAATTTGCAAAGGTTTAACCATGTTCTCATTCAGAAAACACAAACACACAATATAATCAACTGAAGTGTCAAGTTGTAAACTCAAATAGCACACATTTGTCCATCAGTAAACATTCAGTTGCAAAACTGATGACACACCAATCAGAATCTCAGGATAATATCAATAGGAGCACAGGTAAGTGTGCATCCTAGAATCATCTACTGGGCTTTATACTACTTACAGTAAACATTATAGACAGTATAATCACAGTACACACTTTATATGAGAGAAATTTCACTATTCTGTATCCAGTAAACTGTAGCATGTGTACACCCTCAAATTTGTGATTATCAAGTTTACAAATGTGCATTTGTAGCCTTTTTTACCTGTTCCGTATTTTTGCAGAAAATAGTACACTTTTACGAAATTGGGCCAAAGGTGCAGAGGATGCCATATTTTTTACATCGCCTCCTATTGACAAATCGCCTCACTGTTTTGTTTCCTTTATCTTCTCTGTAAGTCGCTTTGGATAAAAGCATCTGCTAAATGCCTGAATGTAAATGTTATTTGTGCAGATGTGTACTGAATTGTGTTGCATGACCAGTTTAAATTGTTCTTTGGTTTTTGAACTTTTCTTGTCTTGTAAGATCATCTTCATCTACTTTCCAATAGTGTAATGTTTTATTTTTATTTTTTCCTAAAGCTCATTCTTGTACTTTGCTCTATGTGCACTCTTTTATGTTGTATATTCTAATAAACACTAAGCTGTCAAATTATTCTTAAGTCCCACAAAGAGATTTTAATAACAGTGTTTTGAATTTATCTCACCAGTGTCGAAGACTATGTTGCAGTGTGGGTGTTTTTGAGGGCTTGTGTGTCATATCTGGGGGAAAAGTTTGGTTTTTCAGCAAGTTTGAATGGTTTAGAGAAGAGAGCTTCATTTTGACCTGAAAATAGGATGTTTGGGGAATTGGGTGAGATGTTATGGATTTGTGTTCACTGTTTTGAGAATACGAGGCATAATTTCAAGAAATGTGTTTAAACAATCGAGAAAAACTGTAATAGCACTTGCCAATAACCTTTTAAAAGGTCTAGTTTGGTTACAAAACTGGCCGAGCCAACTCGATCTACGCAATCTTCCATGCGAGGCAGAGGGAAAGAGTCAGGTTTAGTAATACTGTTGACCTTACGATAATCTGTACAAAAGCGGGAGGAGTCCTGTTTTGGCACCAATAGACAGGGAGAGCTCCAAGGGCTATGACTGGGCACAGCTAGACCATGTTTTAAAAGGTACTCCACTTCCTTTTGCATCACTTCACGCTTCTGGGGATTAACACGGTATGGATTTTGCTTTATGGGAAGTCATTCGTCAACATCTATGTCATGAGTGATTACTGAGGTTCTGCCAGGGACATCAGCAAATAACATGGGATAGTTCCCTTTCTGTCGGTCTCTCGACGTTGTGTCGAACCGACAGAATGGGGTTTGTCTTGAGAACCTATCATCTTCTGAGTATTTAGAAAAGGCCAATGAAAATTGGCGAATGAAATTCATTCACCTTTGGTCTGAGGAGCCTAAAGCATCCTCCCCCGACCGCTGGGGTGGGCGGCCAGTGTTGTGGCATGAGGGACACAACGTCTCGTTCCCTCCATCAGGGAACCGAGGTTACACCCGTAACCAAGACGTTCCCTTTCTGTCGGTCTCTCGACGTTGTGTCGAACCGACAGAATTGGGTTCCTATGGAAAACGCCACAGCACTGAGCCGCGTCACAATCTCTGCGGAGCGACGTTGACTGGCGTGGGCGAGTCAGACGAAGACGCTAACGCGAAATTATGACCCTCCAGTGGAGAGGAAGGGGGACCCAGAGCTTTCCACAAAAAGTTGGGAAGCCCGCTAACGCCGGCCGTCACGGGCGGAGGCCTAATTCTCTAAATGGCGAGAAGCCGCCCGGCAACGTACGGGCCACTGGGTAAGCATGTTTCTGGGGAAAAACGCTGCAGAGGCCACTACCTACCGTAGGGAGGAATTAGTGGAGACACCACATGGTCTCACCATCAGGGGAGAACTCATGGGAGGAATGTGCGGACTGCAAGAGTTAACCGCAAGGTGGGAGTCCACCTGGGGAGGTCATGGGTTGCCAAGGTGGGAACCATTCATGAGGATACATCAGACGGAACAGCCCACGGAGGGGATGTTACCATGTCTGGAGCACTAGGTCCGGTTAGAGCTATGTGGGAGATAACTCAACTGTTCCCCGGCCTAAGGGGGCAGGGCTGCTCTGCCCAGCCTGTCCCCTGGAAGGGTGCTTAGTGATGGATGGAATGCCTGTTCTTTACCCGAGGGGAAAGAAGTGAGGCGGGATCGCCACTGCTCTCCCCGGAGGGGGAAGGGCTTCCACAGGCGTACGCCCTACCGGCTGTCGGTCCCACACCTTGCCAGGATGCGGGCTGTCACCGGTTCCGCGTGTAGGTATTAGAACCTCACGGAGTTGTTAGGCATAGCCCAACCCGCAGCTCTGCAGATGTCTGGCAGAGAGGCGCCCTGAGCCAGCCACGAGGGGTGTACCTCACCCCCAACGGGCAGGGGCGAAGAGATCGGTATGCCCTAACGAGGGCATCCACGATCCAGTGCGCCAGCCTCTGTTTGGAGACAGCCCTCCTGCTGACCGCCGAAACAGACAAAGAGCTGCTCAGAGCTTCTAGGCTCTGCGTCCGGTCCAAGTAGAGGCGCCGTGCGCGTACTGGACACAACACGGATAGGTTGGGTCTTCCTCCCCTGTGGGGAGCGCCTGCAGGTTCACCACCTGGTCTCTCGGGAGAGTGGTGGGAACCTTGGGCACGTAGCCGGGGTGGGGTCTCAAGATAACGTGAGAATCCCGGCCCCGAGTTCTAGGCAATCTGTGGACACGGAGGGTGCTTGTAGATCCCCTACCCTCTTGGAGGTGAGCACCATGAGGAAAGCCGTCTTTATCAAGATTGAGAAAGAGCAGCAACCCCGAGAGGCTCAAAGGGGGCGGGGCCTCTTGAGGCCCGCCACACCTAGGTCGCAAGAGGGTACGGAGTGCGGGTAAGGTGGTCACCCTCTCGCGCCCCTTAGGAACCTAATGACCAGGTCGTGCTGTCCCAAAGGCTACCCAGCACTTGGGTCATGATGAGCAGCCGTAGCGGCTACATACATTCCCAGTGTGGAGGGGGAGAGGTTACCCCCCCGTCTCTCTTGAGGACAGGACAGCTCGTATCCGACCGAGCAACTCCGCGGGTCTTCTCGCCGAGAAGAGCACCAGGACGAGAAGAGGCTCCACCTATGGGCGTATAGCCTCCCAGTGGCCGAAGCCCTAGCCTGAGTGACGTCCCAACCGGACCGGGGGTGGGTCACTCAGGATCTCCTCGTCCCGTCCAGACATGGAGCCCAGGTTCTGCCTGGGATGCCGTAACGTGCCCCTTCCCCTGGGGAAGCTGTCCGCCAGGGGGAGCGGCCAGGGGGGAGTTGTTGTCAGAGCCTCAGCTCCGAGAACCAAGTCCTGGTTAGGCCAAAGGGGCGTAACTAGTACCACTTGATGCTCCTCTTCCCTGGCCTTGCACAGGCCCTGTGCAATGAGGCTCACTGGGGGGAAGCGTACTTCCGCTTGTCCCGCGGCCAGCTGTGCGCAAGGGCATCCGTGCCAAGGGTTGCCTCGGACAGGGAGTACCAAAGCGGACAATGGGTGGAGTCCGGGGAGGCAACAGGACCACCTGTGCCTGGCCGAACCGCCCCCAAATGAGCCGGCTGCGCGGGGATGGAGTCGCCACTCTCCGCGAGGCGTCGACTGACGAGAGAGCGCATCGGCTGTCTGGTTCAGGACGCCTGGGATGTGTGTGGCTCGCAGGGAACTGATCACCTGCTGACTCCAGAGGAGGAGGCGCCGGGCGAGTCATGTTTAGCTGCCGTGAGCGAATCCAATGATATACGCCACAGCAGCTGTGCTGTCCGACCGGACCAGCACGTGCCTGCCCTGCACGAGAGGTAGTAGCCTCCTCAATGCAAGTAGCACAACCAACAACTCTAGGCAGTTGAAATGCCAACGCAGGCGGGGGCCCGTCCACCGCCCCGACACTGCTTGCCCGTTTGCACACGGCACCCCAACCCCAAGAAGGTCATGGAGACCAGGGGGTTAGGGTGTGTCGGCAGAAAGCGTGTGACCATACGCCTGCTGCCGGTGTGCCACGCTCTCCAAGGAACTTGACTCTGTAGCCAGTGTTGGAGCGGTCGTATGTGCATCGACCCGAGGGGGACCACCCCCGCCGAGGATGCCATGTATCCCAGGAGCCTCTGAAATTGTTTCAGGGGGACCGCTGACTGTCTGAAAGCTTCAGGCAGTTCAACACTGATCGGGCGCGCTCTGTAGTCAGTCGCACTGCCTCTGGGAGGCCGCGTGGGTGCGGGCTTCCTCGTCGCGGGTCTCGCGCCCCCCGCGGGGGGTGAGCGGGGCCGCTCATGAGGACAGAGTCGAGTTCCATACCGAGAAAGAGGACGCTCTGCACCGGGGAGAGCTTGCTCTTCTCAGTTGACCTGTAGCCCCACCGATCTAGGTGCCGGAGCACCAGGTCCCTGTGTGTACACAACAGATCTCGAGAGTGCGCCAAACTGAGCCAGTCGTCGAGATAGTTTAGTACCCGCACACCTCCTTCCCTAAGGGGAAGGAGGGCGGCTTCCACGACCTTCGTAAAGACTCGTGGAGACAGGGACAGACCGAAGGGGAGGACCCTGTACTGATATGCCCGTCCCTCGAACGCGAACCGTCGGAACGGCCGATGTCGAGGGAGGATCGAGACATGAAGTACGCGTCCTTCAGGTCGATTGCCATGAACCAGTCCTGACACCTGACGGACGTCAGGATGCGCTTCTGCGTGATCAACCTGAAAGGCAGCTATTGTGTAGGTGCCTGTTCAGAACACACAGACCCAAGATAGGGCGCAACCCCCCGCCTTTCTTGGGGACAATGAAGTACAGGCTGTAAAACCCGTTGAACATCTCGGCTGGTGAGACGGGCTCGATCACTCCCTTCACCAGAAGGGTGGCGACCTCGGCCCGAAGTACGGGAACATCCTAGCCTCTGACTGAGGTATATCGGATGCCCTGAAACTTGGCGGGCGTGAGGCGACTGGATCGCGTAGCCGAGACGGATCGTCTTCCCTAGCCAGCCTGACAGCCTGGGAAGCCGGACAGGCTCCCAGAAATGAGACGGGGACTAAAGGTACGATCTTTTTCATCGTCCCCCCGGGGGGTGGTTCGATGGCTAGCAGTACGGATTCCTTGCCGGGGGAGGTCCCCCGGGGAGGAGATCGGCTCTGCTGTTTTTCCTGCCTGGCGACTGCGCAGCTCAACGCACTGTCTGACTGAGAGTGCTGAGGGCTGGTGTTTATACTCGACATTGCGCTTCGCCATGACGCAACGTCGAGTTTGCCGTTCACCGTCGTGCAGAGGGTGAGAGCGGCTGTGGTAACCCAGAGAGAGAGGAAACTCTCCTTTTTTGAGAGTAAGTGGGCGCTAGCCCCCCGGAGGGGGCCAGCAGATGGAGAGACGGGGCAGGATCCGTCCCTATCCGACTTCCCAGCGATGTGGCTGGGGTCGGGCCCAATGGTAGCCTCGATCCCCCTGAGGTCTTCCCATGAGGGCCGCTTCACCGCGGCTGCTGATGGGGCGATGGTCTCCTCTTCGCTGTCTCCTCCAGGGGGGGCCGCCTGAGTGGGGGGCGCCAGAGCTGGAGGGCGTTGAAGAGGACCAGGGCTGCTGGGAAGCAGACAGTGCACGGGACTCGACGGCCGAGGCGGCCGAGTTGCGGCACGGAGGACTGCTTTTTACTGTCGAGAACCCTCCACAGTAACACCAACCAGCCCCCCCTTGCGAGACGGGTGCGTCGAGAAAGCGGACCTTCTCAGCGTTACTCATCTGCGCAAGGATCGGCCAGAGGAGTTTCTCATGGACCACAAGTGTGGACATCGTCCGACCCAGGGCCCGCGTGGTCACCTTGGTCGCCCGTAGAGCGAGGTCGGTGGCGGCGCGGAGTTCCTGCATAAGCGCTGGGTCGGTCTTACCCTCGTGGAGCTCTCTCAACGCCCTGGCCTGGCAGGAGCCATAGCGTGGAGAGAGGAGGCAGCTTGGTCCGCCGCAATGTAAGCTCTCGACACCAGAGATGCCGAGACACCACATGCTTTGGACGGGAGTCTAGGTCGAGCCCTCCCAAGTGGCCGCCACCTATGGGCACGAGTGCACCGCGGCGGCATACTCCACCTGGGGGACACCGACGCATCCTCCAGCTGTCTCAACCTCGAGGGAAGAGAGGGTGACAGAACTTTGTTTGACGTGAAACGTGCCGGGAAGGGGCGTTCCAGGTCTTACAAATGTTTACCAAAGGGGCCGCTCGTTCAGGGAGCGCCTTCCGACACACACATCGCTCACAGGTTTTGACCCTTTTCTCCACTGCCTGGGACATCTTTGGCCAAAAGAATCTGGTCCTGACAAGATCTGTGGTTCTTTCTATACCGAGATGACCCATTTCATCATGAAGGCTCTGTAACACTGTGTCTCTCAATACATCAGGTAATGCCCACTGGTAAGAGATAGTCCCGCGGTCTTCTCTCTTCCTATACAGCACCGTACCTTTCAGCTCAAGTCGATTCCATTCCTTTAACCACAATCCTACAGATGGTGACAAACTCTTTAGATTGCGGGGTTTCACTCCGCTTTCTACTCTTCTGATAACTACATGTAGTTCTGGATCCTTCCTCTGCAATTCGGCTATGGCAGCTTCGGAGAGATGCGGAAGGTCGAGAAGACCGTGGTCGTCCTCATGTTGAAACTCGACTGGTAGAGCATCCTCACAGTGAGTAAGGGATTCCATCAAAGTGATTGAAGGAAGCTCATGATCAGAGGATTCAGACGACTCTACTAATTGATGCTTTTCACAGATAGCCTTTATCGCATCAGTTGTGAGAGTGGATGATTCATCTTCTGGCCCATGAGATGGTACAGTGTGAATTGCTCAATCCTTCCCCTTTCCTTTTGTGAGACTAAATCATCCAAAAGTTCACCATGTGGCCATCGCGAGAGCCTATCAGCATCTTGGTTTAGGCTACCCGCTCTGTACTGTAGCCTAAAATTGTATGTGGATAAACTGGATGTTACATCCCGAAATAATCGGGAAGGTAACTAAGATGGTATACACACAGTTTTCAGGGGGAATTGTAATAAGGACCAAGGAGAGACAAATGATTACCAAATGAGGGATACAATTAAAGTATTTTATTTTACAAATGCTAAGGGTAATTTACTCATAACTAATATATATACAATATTTACATAAAAATACAAGGAAAAGAAGGGACATTAAGCGGTGCCAAAGCAAAGAACTCAATATAACAAAACACACTCTAACTTATTAAATAATAATTCTAATCTCACTATAACAAAAATAAGAAACAGAAAAGTCTTCGGCATCCAAGATGCCCTGACTAATCCCTACTCTAATGATCCTAAATCAAAACAAAATACAGTGGGTGGCACACGCTCCTAACCTAATGTATTTAACAATGAAAACAACCTATGTGTAGCAATATGTATGTCACGTGACATGCTTACCTGTCCACTTCTTTGTAAGGCAAGACATAACACATAGGTTTAATTATCAAACCCAAAAGCACACAAAGTTACTCGGCAAATAAGAGTAATCGAGATTCAACAACGAATCATTACACAATCGTGCATCAAACGAATACTAGCGAACAGCTAGCAATTACACAATCATGCATCAAACGAATACTAGCGAACAGCTAGCAATTACACAATCGTGCATCAAATGAATACTAGCGAACAGCTAGCAATTACACAATCGTGCCTCAAACCAAAAGCCAACGGTCCTTTTTTTTTTCTCTCACGGAAACGGCGTCACACTTTTTAAACACTGGGAGTGCCACGGGATTTGTTGTCTAGTTGGTGACGTCATTAGGGATTCCCCGCAGCGGAACCAATGGCAAGTGGACGTTCCAGGAAGACATCATTCAGAAATTCTCCTGCAGCGGCGTCATAGCGTCACATGCTCCTAATCGGAGAAATCAAGAAAACACACAAGCATTCACGGGCACGTAACACCCCCACCCACAAAAAAACAAACAAAACTGTTTGTTAACATTATAGTAATGTTCTTCAAGTATCTGAAAAGAAAAACAAATACATTTCAAAGCAATAAAGAACATTAATAATAAACAATCAGATACGGGAAAGGGCATCCGCCACCACATTTTCACTACCCTTCTTGTGTTTAATGTCTAGGTTATAATTTTGTACAATCAAACACCATCGCATCAGTCGTTGGTTTTGATTGTACATACGAGACAGGAACACCAACGGGTTATGATCGGTATATATCACCACTGGAAGAGCACTAGAACCTACATAAACATCAAAGAATTGTAAAGCAAGTATAAGTGCAAGGGCTTCTTTCTCAATAGTCGCGTAATTTAACTGATGTTTATTAAATTTACGAGAAAAATAGCAAACAGGATGATCAATTCCAGATGTGTCTTCTTGCAGAAGCACTGCTCCAGCACCAACGCTACTAGCATCCATTTCTAACTTAAAAGGTAGAGTAAAATTTGGAGCAGCCAACACTGGGGTACTACATAAGAGAGCTTTCACGCTATCAAATTCATGTTGACATACCTCAGACCAAACGAAAGGTTTTGCAGGACTCAACAAAGAAGTTAAAGAATGAACTACTGTGGAGAAATTTCGGCAAAAACTCCGATAGTACCCAGCCATGCCGAGAAATCGACGCAGTTCACGTCTAGTAGTGGGAACAGGAAACTCATTGATCGCAGTAACCTTTGCTTCCACAGGACGAACTTGACTATGGCCAACTTCTTTTCCGAGGTACGTTACGGTAGCCCGCCCAAACTCACATTTAGCTAGATTGAGCGTTAACTAAGCCTTCTGTAAACGTTCAAAAACAGTGCGTAGTAAAGAGCAATGTTCTACCCATTCGTCTGTATAGATTACCAAATCATCCAAATAGGCACTACAATTTGGCACACCAGCCAATACGAGATTAATGAATCTTTGAAAAGTAGCGGGTGCATTACGTAATCTAAATGCCATAACTGTATATTGCATAAAATTATCTGGAGTTACAAAAGCAGACATTTCAGATGCACGAGGCGTTAAAGGTACTTGCCAGTAGCCTTTTAACAAATCCAACTTACTGACAAAACGAGCGGAACCAATATTGTCAACACAATCCTCCATTCGAGGTAACGGGAAACAATCAGGCACAGTAACCGCATTAACCTTACGGTAATCTGTACAAAAACGAAATGTTCCGTCCGGCTTGGGCACAAGAATACACGGTGAACTCCATGAGCTACAACTTGGCACTGCTAAACCATGTTCTAGTAGATACTCTACTTCTTGCCTCATAACAGCTCGCTTATAAACATTTGTCCTATAAGCATGCTGTTTGATAGGCAACGAATTAATCACATTAATATCATGCTGTAACACTGATGTCTGTGTTGGTACATCATTAAAAAGAGTGGGTAAATCACCAATCAGATGAGTAATGTCCTGTTTTTGTGAATCAGATAAGTGTGGCATCAGAGAAACTAAATCTTTCAGGATTTCCGAATTTGATAACCTTGCGCATTGTTGGAGAGAGTTGTGAAGTATCAATCCGTCCTCATCAGCAACAGTTACATCAACAGAGGTAGCTACTTCAGGAACTACCGCTACCAATGAAGTACCCCTCTCTGCAAGACATTCTGATTTAGCCTTAGGACCTGGAACTCTAACATGATATTTCTTCAGCATGTTGATGTGACATACGGGAGTTGTACGTTTTCTATCCGGAGTGTTAATCACATAGTCCGTCTCACTTAACTTTTGCTTAATCACGTAAGGACCTGAAAATCATGCGGACAAAGCAGAACCAGAAACAGGCAACAACACGAGCACCTGTTCACCGGATTGAAAAGAACGTTGAACAGCTCTCTTATCATAATGCTGCTTCATGTTCAACTGTGAGGCAGCAAGCGACTCTTTTGCAAAAACACAAGCATTATGTAAACGTTCACGGAAACGACTCACATAAGTCAACACATTCGTCTTTGGACTCAGATCTACATCTAACATTTGATCCTTTAACAATTTGAGCGGTCCTCTCACAGTGTGTCCAAACACTAGTTCAGCAGGGCTGAAACCGATCGACTCTTGGTTCGTTTCACGCACTGCAAACAAAACTAAGGGAATCCCTTCATCCCAGTCTCCGCCCGTATCCATACAGTACTTTCTTAGCATAGACTTTAGCGTTTGATGAAAACGCTCTAATGCGCCTTGGCTTTCCGGGTGATAAGCAGTTGAAACTCGATGTGTAACAGAGAGAGTTTTCAGAACCTGAGTGAAAATCTTAGACAGGAAGTTTGTCTCTCGGTTGCTTTGGACGACTTTAGGCAACCCAAAGGTAGAAAAGAATTTCAACAAAGCTTTTGTGATAACCAGAGCGGTTATTTTATGAAGTGGGATAGCTTCAGGATAACGCGTAGCAATGCACATTATTGTTAGTAGGAACTGACTACCACCCTTCGTTTTTGGTAAAGGACTAACACAATCAACAATTACATGTTCGAACGGCTCTCCAATAACCGGTATGGGACGGAGAGGAGCGGGTGGAATTACTTGATTCGGTTTTCCCACCAACTGACATGTATCACATGTACGGCAATGGTTAACTACATCACCTTTAAGTCCTGGCCAAAAGAAATGTTTAATTATCTTATTGTAAGTCTTCGTTACACCTAACTGAGCGGACATCACGTTTCCGTGCGCTACACACAATACATGGGAGCGGTAATCTCGCGGAACCACCACTTGATATATCACCTTCCACTCAGAATCTAAATTAGTGTTCGAGCACCACTTACGCATCAAGACATCATTTAAAACAAAATAGGCAGCATTTTTCTCTTTCAACTCATCAAGTGACACAACGGAGGCGAGACATTTTGATAAAGTCTCATCAGCTTTCTGAGCAATAACAATCTGCTCACGAGTTACAGGCAATACAATTGCGTCTTTGTCTAACTCTAAACCCGTGGTTTTTAAGCAATGCGTTACGGGCACAGAGCCTTCAATTACTGGTGAAAATAATTCATCAGAAGTTAACATGGAACCAATAAACGAGTCAGACAAATCAACAACATGTCCTACTTTCCGTGCTTGTGCGCGAGTCACTGCACACGCAGGAAACTCATCAGGGTAAACTTTTGAAAGTTCATCTGCACAATCAATCTTAGGTTGTTCTATAATTTCTAACAAAGGCATCACTTTTCCACCTGCTAGGTCATTACCGAGAATATATTGGACACCTTTTACAGGGAGTGAAGGACGTACCCCCACGGTCACAAATCCAGTAAATAATTCACTTTGTAAATGTACATGGTGTAATGGTACTTTCACAAAACCCATCTCGATACCTTGTACAAGGATACTAGAACCACAAGATGATTCATGAGATAAGGGTAAAATATTCACGCTCACGAATGACTGAGCTGCTCCCGTGTCTCGTAGAATGCGGATCTCTGTTTGATCCTCCGGAATACCGGTCAATGAAATTAAACCTTTCAACAAAAATGGAGCGTAGCTAGCATCAATGTCATCATTATTACAACATTTATCATCAATCACAGGCTTAGCAAATCCAACGCTTTTCGAAGACTGCTGTTGTTGTGGTGATTGCTTACGTTTTAACGCATAACAATTACCAATCACATGTCCCTTCTTACGACAATAAAAACATTCTCGTACTTCTTTAGGCAGTGGGGAACTAGCCTTTCCACGAGAAATCTGAGTGTGAGCAGATGAAGTAGATACATTTTTATCCACACGCACAGGAGTAAATGTACTTTTGAGCGTAAGCACAAATTCTTCTGCAAGCACTGCAGCTTTCGTTAAAGAATTTACCTTTTGTTCATTCAGGTAAACAATGACACGATCGGGCAAACAACCTTTGAAATCCTCTAATAAAATTAATTTCCTTAACGTAGTCAAATCTGACACTTTGCTTGATGTACTCCACTTATCGAAAAGAATGCCTTTCTCACGAGCAAATTCAACAAAAGTCTGACTAGCGGATTTGTTATGATTCCTAAAATGTTGCCGATAAGCTTCGGGAACCAACTCGTATGCGCGAAGAATAGCAGCTTTAACTGTGTCGTACTGTAAACTCTCTTCTAACGAAAGGGTTGACATTACCTCCTGGGCTTTGCCAAGTAATTTACATTGCAGAAGCAAAGACCAAGTTTCTCGGGGCCAACAAAGGGCAGAAGCAATGCACTCAAAAGCACTGAAGTAAGAGTCTACCTCAGACTCTCTAAATTGAGGTACTAATAAAATTTGCCTACTCACATCAAAAGTAGCCGCGGATGGTTTTGCTGATGGGGAAGTACTAGAGACCGGTCCGGAGGTTAGCTGTGCATCATAATCAGCGGCAAACTTTGTCGCTTCTAGCTCGAGCTGATGCAGCTTCACCTGCTTCTCTGCCTCAATTTCAAGTTTGCGTACTTCTAAACGCAACGTCATCTCCGCCTGATGTCTCTGGGCTTTTTCCTGTGCTTCTAAGTGCATACGAGTTACCTGGACTTTAACACGCGCGTCCATTCAAAGATCGATAGACCCAGGAGAGGACGGCTCCAAGGGCGACCTCCGCCTCCGCTTCGCCAACCGCGATACTACCCTCTTCATCCACTTCTTCCGCAGCACTGCTATGCCCAGCACTAGAGTCAGCCACTTTAGAAACCCCATCATCCTCAACATCCGGCGTAGATAATACATTTAATTCAACTAAACGTTGTATAATTGCACTCTTTAATTCAGGTTTACGCCTTTGTTTTCCCAGAGAAATCTTATAGTGCTCTGCTATCAGCAAAAGGTCTGCTTTTTTACATGACTCAATCTGCTCTACAGACGGGTTACTAATAAATGTCTGTAACTCAAAAGAAGCCATTTCTGCTCCTTGCAACAGTACAAACACCAGCAACGTAACACTCCACACAAGCTGTATATTCCACAACATCAGATTACCAAGACTCCCAAGCAAACTCCCAACTGTCTCAATCCTTGCCAAATTTAATATTTCTCCTGAAAACCTGTATGCAACAGATCCTGGACGAGCCCCCAAACATGTTACGTCCCAAAATAATCGGGAAGGTAACTAAGATGGTATACACACAGTTTTCAGGGGGAATTGTAATAAGGACCAAGGAGAGACAAATGATTACCAAACGAGGGATACAATTAAAGTATTTTATTTTACAAATGCTAAGGGTAATTTACTCATAACTAATATATATACAATATTTACATAAAACAAACAAGGAAAAGAAGGGACATTAAGCGGTGCCAAAGCAAAGAACTCAATATAACAAGACACACTCTAACTTATTAAATAATAATTCTAATCTCACTATAACAAAAATAAGAAACAGAAAAGTCTTCGGCATCCAAGATGCCCTGACTAATCCCTACTCTAATGATCCTAAATCAAAACAAAATACAGTGGGTGGCACACGCTCCTAACCTAACGTATTTTACAACGAAAACAACCTACGTGTAGCAATATGTATGTCACGTGACATGCTTACCTGTCCACTTCTTTGTAAGGCAAGACATAACACATAGGTTTAATTATCAAACCCAAAAGCACACAAAGTTGCTCGGCAAATAAGAGTAATCGAGATTCAACAACGAATCATTACACAATCGTGCATCAAACGAATACTAGCGAACAGCTAGCAATTACACAATCGTGCATCAAACGAATACTAGCGAACAGCTAGCAATTACACAATCGTGCCTCAAACCAAAAGCCAACGGTCCTTTTTTTTCTCTCACGGAAATGGCGTCACGCTTTTTAAACACTGGGAGTGCCACGGGATTTGTTGTCTAGTTGGTGACGTCATTATGGATTCCCCGCAACGGAACCAATGGCAAGTGGACGTTCCAGGAAGACGTCATTCAGAAATTCTCCTGCAGCGGCGTCAGAGCGTCACATGTTCCTAATCGGAGAAATCAAGAAAACACACACGCATTCACGGGCACGTAACACTGGACAACCAACGGTAACTGGTGGTGTCAAGTTTGGCTGATGTCAGAATATATGTCAAGGGATTGCTATCCGTAACAACAGTGAACTCCATTCCATAGAGATAGTCACTAAATTTAGAGGTGACGGCCCATTTTAGCACCAGAAACTCCAACTTGTGCGCAGGATAACTAGCCTCACTCTTGGTCAAGCCCCTGCTGGCAAACGCTATTACTTGCATTTGTCCCTCTTGTTCCTGGTATAGCGCTGCGCCAAGCCCTGTAGTGCTGGCATCAGTGTGAAGTACGTAGGGAAGTTTGGGGTTAGCAAAGCCCAAGACAGGCGCAGAAGTAAGCTTGTCAATTATGGAGTCGAAAGCATTCTGACAATCCGTTGTCCATCGCTCACCAAATTCCACTTTAGGATTTAGGTATTCGCCATCCTTACATCGTTTATTACGGCCCTTTTGGAATGGAGGATATCCGGCTGTAAGGTTTGTGAGGGGTTTTATGATTTTGGAGAAATCGCGCACGAACCTTCTGTAGTATCCGGCGAACCCTAGGAAAGACTTTAGTACTTTTAGATTCGTCGGCTCCGGCCAGGTTTTCAAGGCTTCAGCCTTGGCTGGATCGGTTTTCACTCCGTCTTGGGAAACTATATGGCCGAGGTATTTCACTGACGTCTGAAAGAACCGGCACTTTTCAGGCGACAACTTTAGGCCATACTCCTTGAGCCGATCGAGGACCTGTAGCAACCTTGACTCATGTTCCTCCAAGGTCTTTGAAAAGATGATAAGATCATCGATGAAAACTAGCACCTGTTTCCTGTTCAAATCTCCCCTGCACCGCTCCATTAACCGTTGAAACGTACTCGGAGCATTGGTAATGCCTTGAGGCATCCGATTGAATTCCCAGAATCCAAGTGGGCAGACAAATGCCGTTTTACTCTTGTCAGCCTCTGCCATCTCGATCTGGTAGAACCCAGACTTCAGGTCGAGCACAGAGAACCATTCTGAGCCCGTTAGCGTCGAGAAGACTTCCTCCAAGTTTGGTAAAGCGTATGCATCCTTAATCGTCTGAGAGTTGAGCTTCCGAAAGTCAATGCACAACCTCACAGCATTGTCCTTCTTCCGGACGACAACGATGGGCAATGCAAAGGAAGATTCGGACTCATGAATGACACCTGCTGCTAGCAGCTCCTGGAGATGTTTCCTCACGGCATCAATGTCTTTAGGATGGATGGGCCGAGCCCTATGCTTAAATGGCGTCTCATCTTTCAACTTGATGTGATGCTTGACTCTTGCAGCATGACCATAATCGAGATCATGAAGGGAGAACACATCAGGCATGGAGTTTAACGACTTTGTTATCCTCTCCTTCCAGCTTGCAGATAGGGGGGAGTTGCCAAAGTCGAAGGCAAGATTAGCACACTTGGAAGTTGCCCTGTTGGCTCCATTATCTGAATCATGGTGTTGCTGATCCAGGACCTTCTGGACTGCATGAATCTCCGCTAGCACAGCTGTTGGAGGAAGCACTATGTCAGCTTGCGTTTCGTTCCTGAGTAGAACTGAGAGTTTAGACGAATGCTTACGGGGTAAGTTATGCAAACAGTTAGCGATTAACAGACCACTGGGCAAGGGAACGGGTGGTGGTTCCAAAGTCACCCACTTTTCTGTGTGGGGACCGCATAAGCGGACATATCCATCCAAGACTGCTATTCCTCCTGCAGGCACAACTTCTTTAGAGTTACTCCTTAACTTCACGTATCCCAGGGTTCCATTGCTGGCTTGTCTCCACCTGGCTTCCAGAACCTTAAGTACTCCTCGATAACAATGGAAGTTTGACTGCAGGTTAGTTGCACTGCCTCCTACAAACTCGCTATAAAGCACATCAAGGGAGTTAGTTCCTACCAGGATTTGGTATGAATTCATCAGATCCAGGACCACCAAAGCTAGTGTGGGAATCTCGACCTCGATACCTATGAATGCTTTAGGGAACTTCAAGGTAGTTTCGATGTAGCCCAGGTATGGCACAGCTTGTCCGTTGGCTCCTTCTACTTCCAGTAAGCCTTCCAACGGCTCCAAGGGACACTCAGACAAATTTACTTCATAGAACGACTGAGATATTGTGGTAACTTGCGACCCTGTGTCAAGGAGACAGTTTACTTTCTTTCGTCCAATCATAATCTGAGCTGTACATTTTGTCCCCACAAGCCCCTTGGGTAAGTGTTTCACAGGCGCTGCGCTGTACTTGTGCACATCTGAGGTTTGTTTGTACCATTTAGGGCGATGATCTGAGCATCTGGTCTCCATATGCCCTGCTATGGAGGCCTTTCTTAGTTTAAAATCTGTCTGGTCCTCCTGTGCAGAGAGTCCCACTGGCTTTGTTGCTCTCTCAATTCCTGTCGCTTCTCTTCTACTCTGGAAGGGTTCTTAGCATTCTCTCAGTTTATAGCCAAATTCCCATCTTCCCCTCACCTAAAGTAGTAGCCAGGCCGCGGCCTGTTAACTCTCGCTTGACCCTTGGTTTCTGAATCCTGTGGTCTTCTGTGATGAGCTTGATTCACCCTCTGAGAAGAAATCTGAGACTGTAGCTCGGCGACTTGTTGCTGCAGCCTAGCATTTCTGGATTCCTCAGAACTGCTCCGTCTTAGTCCCTGGCTAACTGAGGCTTTTACAGCGGCTACTTGAACACACAACTCCTCCACCATCTCTTTCAAAGCAGCCAACTCGGTTTTTTCAGAAGGGTTTCCCTGCCCTTTCTGATCGGGGGGCCGCTTGAGGGCGATTACTTGGGCTTGGATTCCTGCCATTTGCTTCTTTAAGTGGCTGGTTGCAGAGTCGTCAGGTACGGGTACTTCACATGAACAAGCTGACACGTGATTGGAGACTGCCCGTATCTTCGGGAGAACACTGAAGGATTTTGCTACACCAAGATGCTTCCGCATTCGTTCCTCTTTGGAGGCATGTTTGTCTTCCTGAGTTCGGATTAGTATTGCTATCTCAGCAAAGGTAGGTGGTTGGACTTCAATTTTTTCAAGCTGAAGGTCGGCTATTAGACGATTGTTCCAGCATCCTCTGCAGAATTGCTTCAACAGGTAGCGGTCGCGTTCGTGTTCCGCTATTCCCCCTCGCCTGATCACTGAACTCAGCATAACTTGCAGGCGGTGCAGGTAATCCGATGACTTCTCATTCTGGTTTTGGAAAGTGCTCATAAGCTTAGCCAACAACTCATCTCCGTCCTCGACAGAACCATACACAGACTCTAGTAGCTGAAGGTACATAGCAGGAAGAGCTGGGAAACGTACTTGTTTTACGAGGTCAGCAGCTGGAGGTAAGAGACTGTCTAGGACTCTACATGTCCTATGCAGGTCAGAGATGGAGGGTTTGTTTAGCAAGAAATCAACGCTCTCTCGCCAGGTATCGAAATCAGGTTCGTTAGGGGGACTTGGACTCCTCCCAGAGAAGGCCCTAAGGCGGATGGATGCCTGCTGCGACAGTGAGGTTTCGCTAGCTTTCACTATGTGTTCAACTACCATTCTTTGGACATTGGGTGGGTCCACCACAATTGATGGGAAAACAGGAGATGTGGTCACGTGAACATCATCCGTGGTAGTTTCTGGGGAAGGGGGAGACACAAAAGCTGTTCTATTCTTGGTCAGGTTTTTTGATTCGGTGTTCTTACTCACCACTACATCCACATGAAGCGGCTGGGGGTTTAGGGAGCTATCCAGCAGCTGTGACACAGCAGCCTCTGGTTCTGGGAAACCTCCTCCACAAACACGGCTTTCTCCAGGTTGGAGTTTGGCTCGTGGTTGAGCCACTGTGTGAGATCCTTTGAGCTTCTCTAGTTTCTCTTGAAGCACTAATTGGAAAGACCTTCCACTGTCTTAAGCTATGGCCTTTAACTCCTCCAGGTACCCCTCAGTCGCAGTTTGGGTATAGACCGTGGATAAAGCACGTACCCGGTAAGTAACAGTTGGGTCGGAGAGGCTTTCCAGGGTTAAGGGTAATGCTGGGCGTAGGTGCTCAACGGCTGACCCGTGGTTAAACTCTATTATAACACTCCTATGGAGGACTGAATCTGGGTTATCAATCGTTATGTTACGGCTAATTGAACCGTACTTCTGCAAGTGTATGGGGTTTCATATGTGTCAAAAATGTGTTGATTGGGTTGTACAATACAATCGTCTATGTCTACTGTTATTGCCTGTGTTTTGTTTGTTTTTGGTATGCATGTACGTATGTCGTCTGTATATGTCGTCCTCACTGTCGTCTGTTTGTGTCGTCCTCCCTGTCGTCTGTATATGTCGTCCTCACTGTCGTCTGTATATGTCGTCCTCACTGTCGTCTGTTTGTGTCATCCTCCCTGTCGTCTGTTTATGTTGTCTAATATGTCGTCCTCACTATGGAAAGCCAGGAGGGTCAAAAACGTGCAAATTTTAACACGTCGAGAATGCGTTGTTTGCGCGTAGAATACGTGTTGTTTGCGCGTTAAAAATCAACGCGTATTTGACAAGCAAACAACACGTATTCTACGCGCAAATAACGCGTTCTCGACGCGTGACGTCAGACGTCAATTTCGTGTGTTTTGAGCCATCTTGACCAGTTTGAACATGTAAGCGTGATGAGTTCCTATTGGCTGCTGAGCGGTAGGGTTAAACCATTACTGTAAGCCTAGGGGTTTGCCTTCCATTTCTAGACTCTTTGCCATCCCAATGCATGTAACATGCGAAGGATCCACTTATCTCTTTGTGCTTGACGGCCAGTGAAAGTCCTCAACAAGCTATTAGATATAGATATTTAATAATCGTATTTATCATCCATCACTCGTTCTTGTGATTTATAGTTTTAGCAGAGACACTAAATAATTAAAAGATGCTTTCATATGTCAGCTTGAGTTGCCTAGGGGTTAGTGACGCGGTCCTGTCCTCCTCCCTATTTTGAATCTGGACCAACGCAGGTTCGAAGCTCGCTCGTCATGGAGTGAAATTAACCATTAATAAAAGTTGTTTTAGAAAACCTCTAGCCACAGTATTAAGTCCTCTCCATAGATATATGTTTATAATTTGTTAACTTTATTAATAATTATATTTATTCATGTTAAATCATTTTTAGCATTTATTGGTAATATGAGGTTTCACACCCCACCCCGGACCTCACTAATTTTCAAACCTTGGCTATGGCCATGAGTCTGTGGTATACTGTATGAATATTTTGTTTTACACGTTCTTGATAAGAAAATCAAGCACATATAGGCTGTTTCGCCGGATAACAATAAAGCCGACAACGGCTGACCCCGTACGAAAGTATAGCTTTTGCTCCGATCGAAGGGGGTTCGAATTCACCTATTGCCAAAAGTATTCTTCTCCTTTTCCCATTACTAATCAGAGTGGAAAGGCGTTTGTTTTCAGCACAAATAAAGAAAACGACACAATAAATAACTAATCGTTTATCTGGTAGGGTAGAGAGGGCTTTAACTATCCCAATAATGTGGCATTCATTTAATAAATATGATAATTTACACTCAAAATGTTATTATTGCATGATGTTTTATAATGTACTACAATACTGAGGTGCAACTATATGCTACTGTAGGCCTATGTATATATTTATATATACGTATAAATACAGTAAGCCAAGGGGGTTGCCTGCCGCCGCTCACAGATTCGGAACTCAAGAGCAGAGCTCAAGGAGAACAGCCCAGAGGAGAAGAGCCAGAGAGAGCAGAGAGAACAGCTTCCAGTGAGAAGAAGAGACAGCTCATATCTTATCCCTTTTAAAAGATTCAATTTAAATCGAATATGGCCCAAAACACACAGTATTTTGTAATTGTTTTGCTGTGGAGTCCTTCAGGTCACTGGGTTCCACCATCTCACTTGAACAGATTTTGCCAAGTAAGAGATGTTGTTATGGCAACATTGTTGCAACATTTTTGTAGAAAAAGTCTACACCCACTCCAAACTCTAACCATAACCATATCCCTTAAACCAGAGGGAAATGATAGATGAATAATAAGGGTGCAGAGGCACAAAGCCTTGGCTAGCTTAATCTTAACATGAAGTGTAACTAATCCCTCAAATCTGATTGGTTGATTGAAATGTTGTCCCAGGGTCAACATCTCTCACTTGGTGAAATCAGGAAAGCCCCACCATCTCACAGGACCTGGAGTTAGAGACTTGCAAGGGGTTGTTCTGTGCACTTCAGTAACAGTCTGGTTTGTCTCAGCTGCTCCCCTGCCCGTCCTTGTAGTCCTTGAAAATGGCAGGAAAAGCCATCACAGAGTTCATACCCTGGCCACAATACTTTTGAACTGTTGCCCTCTAGCCAATGCTTCACATGAACTACAAGAACATTTATCCCACAGATAATGTCATAACCTATTCCTATCTCTTGTTGCCTATATGTCAGCACATCTCACTCCTTGATGGATGTGACATCAAAATGCTCAGAGAATGTATTTGTTACCATTTTACTGAACCCTATTTCGGTAAACACTTGAGTTTAAACATCAGAAAGATATCATTCTATGCACAAGTTTTTATTTTTAAAAAATAATTTAAAAAATGTGTTATGGATGTGACAAAAAACGACACGGTTTTCGGGAGACGAAAAATTTTGTAGGATTTCTGTGAATTAAAATGCACAAACCTGAAGCAATTATAGCCAACAAATGGAACACATAGCGAGTAGGGCTGTCACGATTATTAAATAATCGTCTCATCGCGATTGTTTGACCTCATTGCGATGGTTTCAGATCATCGTAATTATTGCACATCTCTATAGAAGACACTAGGGGGAGCTGTAGTGCATATGCATATTGCATAATTTAGTGTATATATTGTTACTAAAGCATGGTAATACTTGTAAAATGTACCACCACAACACAATCACTTAAAAAAACTAAAACATATACAAATTACCTGCAGTACAATTTAATATTATTTAAGCAAATCTCAGTGTGAAAACCAGTCTACCAAAATTTCATTAACATACAAGTAAAATTTTATTGTAGTCTTGCAAGTGAGAAAAAAACAGACTAGAAGCTTTTCTATGACTGATAGTATTTTAATGGTGGCTTCAATTCACACCTGATCAATTTACTTAATTTACAAGTATTTGGTGGTTGTATTATTGACAGGTAAAAGCCTAAACCTTAAATATATGATGACCCAATTTTTTCCGATGTATTTCCAAGAAAAAAACAGTCTTGTATTCAGAACAATATGGTCATTTCAATCGCTGAATCAAAAATGTATGAGAATTAAATGTCAAAGCTCAAAAACAGACAATTAATCGCCATAATCATCAAAGCCCTAAAACAGACAATTAATCGTCATAATCGCAATGATTTATTAGACAATTAATCGTCAATCAAATTTCATAATCGTGACAGCCCTAATAGCGAGGTGTCAAAACAAAAAGCCGTGTGCTCGACACAACAACATAAGCACACTGACAAAAAGACAACAAAGCCCGGGGATCAGACCGGGAACACGACACTTTTTGATTTTGACGTAGGCCTACAAATGAATTTGACTATTTGTATTTTGGCAGAGACAAGAAAATATACATATAGCCATATAAAACCCTGTGTTGGGTGTGCACCCTTTAAACATCGCTCAATGTGCTTTTTTTCTTCTTTTTTTGTGCGGGTAATATATGGGGATTATATTTTCATATTAACACATCAGAAATGTTGTAATTCTGAATTTCGTTAGAGAAGGAATTTATTGATCCCTCTCTAATTTAAATTAGAGACAAACCTTTTGCAGAACGTATAGAAAACCTGAGCAAACATTAGACAGGGCTCTAGAGCACATGCGACCTAATTTCTCAATGGTGCGACTAAAAAAAATCTGAGGTCGCACCAGTGCGACCAGCCCTTCGGGAGGAAAAAAGTCTCTGCGAAAGTCTCCCTGTGGTTCAACAACAGACACATTAGGCCCATATCGTGGTCTAAACCAATCAGAGATAGTGAAGGGCGGACCCCCCTGATTGGCCGTGGTCCAGATATTCCTGTACGTTTGAAAATGCTGTGCTGCAGTCAGACAGAGAGAGAGGTGAGTAGCCTAGGCCCGTCAGATAAACAGAGTGGATGTAGCCGCGGATGATGAGAGAAGATGAAAAGAACGATTGACAACTTTTTCGTTAAGAATGTCAAGTTAAGGCCTGATCCGTCCGAAAATCATAAATAATGCTCCGACACGCTAGATTGCGACTAAATGGTCTCATTTTGCGACTGTTTTTCCTGCCTGTTTTTCTTAATGGTCGCACCGGTGCAACTGTCAAACTGATCAATATATATTTTTTGCGTATTATAAATTTAATGCGCAGAAATGTTATATTGCGCAAGCGGCGCATTCAGTCACTCATTTTCGTCTCCCCTCCTTCAACCATTCACTTATCTAGTCAGTGGCCCCGCCCCCAAAGACGTAATTCGCGGGTTACGGGTAAGAGGCGAAGGACCGAAAGAGCAGACGAGTGAAGCGCTCAATCTCGCAATTTAAATAAATATGCAGAATACAAGATTTTCCCCTGCTAAGGTACAAAACAGCAAAGATAACGAAATGTGTTGCAAGTATTGTATGCATGTGAAGCTAATGCAGGAAACGTGTTTAAACTTTATGCACTAAACTATTGTATAAAGATCTCTAACAATACTGCAAAGCATACAAAACGTTATACATCACGCTAAATACTATTTATTTGTGAGTCGCTGTTGATAGAAGCCAAACGTGTATCATGCAGCTTTCATGAAGAATAATCACTAAAAGCCTTCAGGTCTCGCGGGTTGTTTGAGATATGCGCGCGGCCAGAGTGTCAGAGCACAAAATACTAAACGGAGTTCTCTTTCACGCCTTCTTACTCTGAAACGGACATATTAACACAAAATAACCTAAAAATTCCCATATTAACAAGAAACCTTGGAAAGGTATTCAGTTTGGTTCATGACCAAACAGTTGGGAAACAAAACACGTGTTCCAGTATATTGCGCGAGCTCTTAAAGGGGCAGCAGCATAATAAAGATCTCTGTTTATAATGTTCATCAAACAACGGATGGGCCCAAAAACACTCACTGATATTAAAGGAATTGTGTTCTCTTATAGGAGTCGTTCACAACAAATAAAGGAAGAAAGTATCTTTAAGAAAGATGTGCTTTAAATATGGTAGTGTTGAAAGAGAGTTTACATATACAATAAAAATAATTCAATCATAAACAATGATTTGTATTAATTTCTAATTGATTTATTAATGTATTAAACAAAGTTTTAAAGTTTTAGTGATTATTTTTGCTTACCTCACCCCACGACTCTGGTGCTATCAAATTAAGGGCTGGTGCCACCAACTGAATAACTTGGTAGCACCAGTGCCACCTCTCTCAAGTGTTAGTTTAGAGCCCTGCTTTCTTATAGAATTGTGCTTCAAATAAAGAACTTTACATTGACCAGATTGTTAGTTAATATCAGTCAATATTGCCTATATTGTCAAGAAATGCAGATGGAAGAGAGAACCCAAGCGCAGGCAGGCAGTGAAGGGGTTAACAGATACTTTTATTTTACACAACACAACCAAAAACACTCACAATGGGGGAAACTAAACTGATATACATATATAAAACAAGAGACTTCCCACGAGGGGGCAAAATGAAAACAAGACAAATAAACTAAACACAAAGACACAACCAAACGTCTTAAATCATACGAGGCACAAAACTCACAAAACACGAACACGAACAGGAACACGGGCAAGAGCACGACCACGATACAGAAACACACAGTACAGGCACCAAACACATACAATGCACGAGCACAAGACAAAGAAACGAGGGTATTTATAGGAAACACAAACGAGGGATAACGACATGGGGCAGGTGTGAGACATTAAACACTCAGGGAAAGATAACGAGGAAACAAGAGGAATGGGGCCAATGACAAGACACTGGAGAGAACGTATATTATTGTCAAACGGACAATAATATGTTTCTCTCCACACATAACCAAAGACTTTGTCATGACTCTGCTACAGGACCAAGAAAAACATGACTAAGGAAGCAGAGCCATGACAGTAGCCCCCCCTTTAATGAGCACCTCCAGGTGCTCACCAAGGGGTAGACGGACAAGACAAGGCAGACCGAGACAAAGACAAAAACCAGACAAACATGGTGAACATGACAAGGGGTAGACAGGACAACAAGACTACAGGACTGGGGTGGATAACAAGAAAAACAAACATGGGAGGGGGGGTGGGGCAAAACAAGGCATAGGGGGTAGTCCAAAAGGGTAGGGGGGAAAGTCCCAGTCCCCGGCTGCGCTCGAGGGCGCGAGTCCTGGGGGACTTAGGAGGAGTCCGGGGGGAACAGTCTTTGGCCCTGGGACGGGTTGGACAGGGCTTGACGCCGGCTGGAAGGCCGGCTGGACAGGGCTTGACGCCGGCTGGAAGGCCGGCTGGACAGGGCTTGACGCCGGCTGGAAGGCCGGCTGGACAGGGCTTGACGCCGGCTGGAAGGCCGGCTGGACAGGGCTTGACGCCGGCTGGAAGGCCGGCTGGACAGGGCTTGACGCCGGCTGGAAGGCCGGCTGGACAGGGCTTGACGCCGGCTGGAAGGCCGGCTGGACAGGGCTTGACGCCGGCTGGAAGGCCGGCTGGACAGGGCTTGACGCCGGCTGGAAGGCCGGCTGGACAGGGCTTGACGCCGGCTGGAAGGCCGGCTGGACAGGGCTTGACGCCGGCTGGAAGGCCGGCTGGACAGGGCTTGACGCCGGCTGGAAGGCCGGCTGGACAGGGCTTGACGCCGGCTGGAAGGCCGGCTGGACAGGGCTTGACGCCGGCTGGAAGGCCGGCTGGACAGGGCTTGACGCCGGCTGGAAGGCCGGCTGGACAGGGCTTGACGCCGGCTGGAAGGCCGGCTGGACAGGGCTTGACGCCGGCTGGAAGGCCGGCTGGACAGGGCTTGACGCCGGCTGGAAGGCCGGCTGGACAGGGCTTGACGCCGGCTGGAAGGCCGGCTGGACAGGGCTTGACGCCGGCTGGAAGGCCGGCTGGACAGGGCTTGACGCCGGCTGGAAGGCCGGCTGGACAGGGCTTGACGCCGGCTGGAAGGCCGGCTGGACAGGGCTTGACGCCGGCTGGAAGGCCGGCTGGACAGGGCTTGACGCCGGCTGGAAGGCCGGCTGGACAGGGCTTGACGCCGGCTGGAAGGCCGGCTGGACAGGGCTTGACGCCGGCTGGAAGGCCGGCTGGACAGGGCTTGACGCCGGCTGGAAGGCCGGCTGGACAGGGCTTGACGCCGGCTGGAAGGCCGGCTGGACAGGGCTTGACGCCGGCTGGAAGGCCGGCTGGACAGGGCTTGACGCCGGCTGGAAGGCCGGCTGGACAGGGCTTGACGCCGGCTGGAAGGCCGGCTGGACAGGGCTTGACGCCGGCTGGAAGGCTGGCTGGACATGGCTTGACGCCGGCTGGAAGGCCGGCTGGACATGGCTTGACGCCGGCTGGAAGGCCGGCTGGACAGTGGCTTGACTGCCGGCTGGAAGGTCACCGGACTGGACGCCGGCTGGATCACCGGACTGGACGCCGGCTGGATCACCGGACTGGACGCCGGCTGGATCACTGGACGCGTGGACGCCGGCTGGATCACCGGACAGGACCCGGCTGGATCCCGGACCGGAGCCGGCTGGATCCCGGACTGGACGCCGGCTGGATCCCGGACTGGATGCCGGCTGGACACCGGACTGGACGCCGGCTGGATCACGGACTGGACGCCGGCTGGATCACCGGACAGGACCGGCTGGATCAGGACCGGCGCCGGCTGGATGGCCGGCTGGACAGGACATGGCGCCGGCTGGATGGCCGGCTGGACAGGACAGGCGCCGGCTGGATGGCCGCTGGGAGACCAGCTATCACCGGCTGGGCAGGCCTGGATGTCGACAGAAGACAGGATGTCGGCGGCTGGGCAGCGCTCTCTGGCAGCTGGGCAGCATCTCCGACGGCTGGGCAGCGCTCTCTGGCAGCTGGGCAGCAAACAAGGACAAACACACAAACAAACAGTCGACTCGACAGGCCTGGGCACCAGCTGGGAGGCGGCAGGGATCTGCAGCGGGAACAGGACACCGGCGGCCTCAACCCTGGAGGGGAATCCGACGACCTCAACCCTGGAAGGGAGCCCGGCGGTCTCGATCCTGGACGGGGTTCCGGCAGTCTCGACCCCGGAAGGGAGTCCGGCGGTCCCGACTCTGGACTGGAGCCCGGCGGCCTCTACCCTCCAAGGGAGTCCGGCGGATTCAACCCTGGAAGGGAGTCCGGCGGCATCGTCACCCTGTCGACGTGCTGGTCAGCGTTGTCTAGCACACCCCCAGAGATCCCTCTGTTTGCTGGGTCAACGTTGGCTGTTATTTCTTGTCAAGAAATGCAGATGGAAGAGAGAACCCAAGCGCAGGCAGGCAGTGAAGGGGTTAACAGATACTTTTATTTTACACAACACAACCAAAAACACTCACAATGGGGGAAACTAAACTGATATACATATATAAAACAAGAGACTTCCCACGAGGGGGCAAAATGAAAACAAGACAAATAAACTAAACACAAAGACACAACCAAACGTCTTAAATCATACGAGGCACAAAACTCACAAAACACGAACACGAACAGGAACACGGGCAAGAGCACGACCACGATACAGAAACACACAGTACAGGCACCAAACACATACAATGCACGAGCACAAGACAAAGAAACGAGGGTATTTATAGGAAACACAAACGAGGGATAACGACATGGGGCAGGTGTGAGACATTAAACACTCAGGGAAAGATAACGAGGAAACAAGAGGAATGGGGCCAATGACAAGACACTGGAGAGAACGTATATTATTGTCAAACGGACAATAATATGTTTCTCTCCACACATAACCAAAGACTTTGTCATGACTCTGCTACAGGACCAAGAAAAACATGACTAAGGAAGCAGGATATGACATATATGGAGCATTTTAAAAAAAGTGAACTTAGTAAAACTGTGGTCGCTTAAATGTGATGCGGTTGAACTTTGAGGTGACATAACTTTGTGCGTGGTGCACCTAAGAAAAAAAGTTAGGCGCACCAAGTGCAACCAGTGCAAAAAGTTAAGTCTAGAGCCCTGTTAGATTATCTTCTTAAGTGTGAAACTAATTTTATTTATACTGGTTATTTTCGCTCAGATTAATATTCAAGAAAACTAATGAAAACATTTTTCATTCTAAAACTTTAAAAACCACACCACTGCTAGCTGTTGTGACTATTATTGATAAATGTGCTTATCTTATGAAAGCAGTACTTTTTGTACGCTTAAAAATTATCACAAGGTGTTCTGTGTGTTCAGGCGACAATTAGTTTTGAATATTTATTTAACTTATTTTTAAAAGGAAAAACTGATTTCTGTATAAGTTTGTATTTATTTATCTTATATTTAATAAAATTTTATTATAAAACATTACTTTATTTTCATCAAGTCTGATAAAACTTAAACCTATTCTTTCTAACTGCAACAATATTTCTTCATCTAAAATCTAACGGATACAAATAACAAACGCAACACCATGCTGTGTCCAATGGAGTTCTAATTCTGACAATAAGGTAAATTCTGAACTTTTTTGCTCATATAGCCATCTTAAATATTTACATACAATTTTGGATCTGAATTGTTTTATTTGAAAGTAGACATTTCAAGTGTTCTATAGAAATATGTGCCGAGTATACACTTTGGATTGCCTAAATAGTAGGCAAGGCCAAATATAAACAGAAAATCGTACCTTTGATAAATGAGATCGGGTAGGTCATGGAGACGGCAGAACGGGCATCATTTTTCTTGTTTTACAAAAGCACTAATTTTTGCTGGTATTGTGAGTGTATGCAAATAAAATCATTTAGATTATTTTGTCTAATGATGTCCTATATGGACGAAGATATGACCGCATTCTTCCCGCTGTTCAGGGGAAATCAAAGTGATCAAAGCGTCGCAACTTCTTAAATAAAACTGTAAAATATCATAAAGTTATACATTTTATATGTTGTTAGGGATTTCCCTCTAAAACATAAACCTGTGTTATAATGTAAAATCAGCTGTTTACTTTATAAAAATGCAGGGCGATCTCTCCGCTCTTGCATAAAAACACATGAAGCGTTTTACACCTTTTGAACATGTCCTTGTGCTGAAACAAATGCCTTTCCAACCTGATGAGTGATGGGAAAATGAGAACACGTACGGCAAAAGCGGGATTCGAACCCCAATCGAGCTGCTGCAAAAGCTGCTTAGCAATGGGAGGTGACGTTTCCACACATAAGCCACTTGAGCTAGTGGGAGTCAAGAGCCGTTTACTTATTTACTTTGTCAACGTTGCAGGTACTTGTACTCTGTTTGAATAGACTTCGTTATTTTAGTCGTATTTTATTTTATAGTCTACAGAGAAGCAGGAAAAAAGTCAAGTCAAATTTATGTTTATTTGCGCTTTTTACAAATTGCGTTGTATCAAAGCAGCTGTACAACACAAAAAGAGGAAAAAAACAAAGCAATGAAATACAGACACATACGTATCTACATACTATGTACACACATATATAGGTATTATGAATTAAATTACGTTTACTGAGTACAACTGTCATGGTATTCTTGCAAGTCGTGCAAAAGATGAGCTAGAGAAAAGCCTCAGGCTAAGCTTGTATGGCCAAGCTATAGATAAAACAATCAATCTCAAGAAAGAGCAAATAGAAAACAAACAAGATCATTGAACTCAAAGCAAGCGTGCAGTGCGCTTAAAAATCATTCTGCACAGTATTTTGCTTCCACCTGTAAGGTTAACAGCTTCTTTGTTACAAACGAATGCCGCCTTTGGGACAGTTAAAGCCCTCCCTACTACACCTGCAGTAACTTCATCAGATAAAAGCTTCATTATTTATTAGCCGTGGGGCACTTTATTTCGACTTTCGGAACATTTCTTTAATTTGCTCTACAACAAATAATCTCCGTTGATTGCAATACTCTCAATATTCACATTTAACACAGCAACATAACTCACGCATTAATGCACATTAAATTATATATTCCCTTATTACGGAGATAATTCCATACATCTGCATGCATTCAATATGAAACCCATAGAGCTTTACTCATGCGATTAGCTACTAGCACACACTTAGCAATTCACACGTGAACTACACAGCACATTTCTCACACGAAGGTTAATAACTTCACGTATAAATTTTTACAATGAATCTCTTCTTAAACATTACTGTATTCACAGATATTTAAACACACTTACGTATTTACCACATATTCAATGAATACAACGTTATTATTGAATGATAACATTACCCTTTTTTTAGAGCACACATTAACCATTGTACAATTAAATGCAGTAATAAGCAAACTCACTTACCAAGAAAATGACAACAACAACTGAAACTCCGGTTCTCACATAAGAAAATCCGGTTCTACGACACTAGTCAGATTGACTGTCCTTTCCGTCCTGCGTTAGCAAGCACACGATTCACTAACTAGCGTTAATCGGTTATATGTTCTGTACTGTGTCGTGGCGAAAAGTCGATCAGCCAATGTAGAAAGAATTCACGGAGACCAGAGAGCCAGGTTTCAAGAGTTTTCAATCTTTATTTGCTCGAGCAATCAAAGAGCGACATACAGAGTTCATATGTAGATGCCCAATGGTGTCCCACGAATACATGTCTGACTCCATCTTTTATACATTGTTCTCAAGTTGTTATCACAGTTCAAACCAATCATGTTTTACCTGACATCATCTTCTACCAACCAGGTTTTACATGACATCACTTATTTTTATTAGTCCATCCCCTTATCACTCGCTACAGTTACATTTCACGTTACAGTTATATTTCCGGCCTACCATATTAGGATTTAATCGTAGGGAGCGCCTCTCAATCAACACATACGTATATCATGTGCTCTTTATCTTGACACCTTTCCGGGGGCTTTTCGGACGATACATGATTTAACATTGGTTTTAAAAAATGAACTCATGGTTTAGTGATAATGAGCACCCCAGCGTCCTTGGCTGTATGCGATAAGTTAAACTCCTCTACAAAAAGTGTGTGGTTTTATTAAAAATGAGCTCATTGTTTAGCGTAAGAATAAGCAACCCAGCGTTTTTAATTAAACTTCTCTACAAAAGTGTGTGTGGTGTACGTGCAGTTCGTGATAAGATATTTGGTGTGTACGCAGGTGTTCAAGTGCTCAAACTCATACATGAGTCCCGTAGCCCTTGTTAAGATCAGAGAAGTACATGAACTCTATAACTACCTTCAGAGGTGGGTAGTAACGCGCTACATTTACTTCGTTACATTTACTTGAGTAACATTTTGGAAAATATGTACTTTTTAAGTCAAATTAAAAGTGTGTACTTTTACTCTTACTTGAGTAAATTTCTAATAGAAAATCTGTACTTTTACTTCGTTACATAACTTACATTGCGTGACGTTCCTTCGTTCCTTCATTTTAAAATATGCTTTTTAAAACGCGTTGTTTATTTCAAGGTTGTCGTCTCTTTTTACGGGCATTCCCGAGTGATCGATTCTTTTGAGTCGATTCTTTTGAAATCATTAATTGAACAATGGGAAAAACCATTTGAATGGGCTAATGAATCAGTTCAAATGATTTGTTCAGTTCGCAGCACGATCTGAATCATCTGGAGCAGGATTACTCACTCCTCGTAGCGCGAAACTTAAGAACACGCAGAACACAAAGAGCGTTGGATGAAGTGGATATGAATCTATATCTATACAATCAAAACTGCAAATGTGTCATATTGTTTGCCAGCAATGATAAATGCCCGCCATATGCGCGCTCCCGCGCGACCTGTTCGTCAGACAGATTTCCTGCAGAAATATACATTTGATGAACAGAAGGAAGAAAACTTGTTGATGGGCGTGTGGTTCACTGTTTACTGTTTGTTTACAAGTAAGAGCGTTTCACAACACACACGTGACACAACACGAGAAAACATGAGCTTTGTTAAAAAATGTGTATTTCATTTAAGAGAGCACTGCAGATGTTCTAGATCATCTTAGGAAATGCTCTGAGTTTAGTTCATGCTTTAGTTTGACATGGTCTATTATTCTAAATAAGTTGTGTAAACTACATTGACATCAGGACTAGATGAAATTTACAGAAATGCTTGTCTCTTCTGTGTTTGTATATTCTTTAGTCTCTCTAGTATATTGCAAAGATATCTGCTTATGATAATTAAAAATATTGATTAAAATGTAATATTAAAATATTGGCGTTAATGTTAATTTAATGTAGAAGGCCTATATAATCAGATACAAAGTAACTAAGTAACTAGCTACTTGAGTAGTTTTTTCATTGCATACTTTTTTACTTTTACTCAAGTAATTTTTAAAATAGTGACTTTTACTTTTACTTGAGTAACAATTTCTCTAGTTACTTGTACTTTTACTTGAGCAAAGATTTTGGCTACTCTACCCACCTCTGACTACCTTTAAATGTATTCTTTTATATAAGAATACTATTTTATATAAGAAAACTCAGTAATATATTTAGAATATAAGAAAAGTCAATAATATGTCTAGAAAAACCACCATAACTGCTATTGCTACAAGCAACTTTTAGATTCTATCAACGACTTCAGCTTCTAATTTCTGTTCTAACTTCTTTCTCTTTGCTTGTTAATTCTAACGACGATACATTGGCATCGGTCGCCCTGTTTTCTTCCTAGTTCCAAATCACTACATGTGTGACTCTTCTCCATCTCGTGCGGCTATCACGCTACAATAGTAGGCGGGGCTATTGATACGCACCATATTAGTGTTACGCTTCTCCCTTACGCAATTGTGGAATAGTGACCTGGGTTACATAAATCCAGTGCTTTCTTGCCATGCGGTATTGATAGCAAATCTGAATTCATAAATCTACTTGTCTGAATTGATCATATGTGGAAGACAACGATGTGGTCCGATACCACGTACAATGGAGTTCCCCACCTTGTAAAAATCTGGTCAATGAGGATGCTTGCTATCTGAGGTGCTTTGGCCACTCGCAATGGATACTTCTCAACCCACTTTGAACAATAGTCAACTACAATCATTAAGTACTCATTCTGTTTTGAACTCTTAGGAAATGGTCCCATCAAATCCACACCCAGCATGTATCCAGGCTCTACAACAGGAGTAGATTGCAAGTAACCAGATAACTTCGAGATGGTTGGCTTGTACTTTTGACATGTTTCACATTCCTTGCAGTATTTTCAAACATCACTCCTCAGGCTTGGCCAATAAGCAACATCCAATAGTCTCAGAAGTGTTTTGAGTCGACCAAGATGTCCACTTAATGGATTGTCATGTGCATATTTCAGAAATTCAGACCGTAAACAAACAGGTATTACAAGTAGTAATTGTGGTCCCTTTTTCCCCATCTGGTACACTACGGAACAGGTAACCATTCTGTATGACATAATGAACTCTAGATGGATCTTGCATTGTCTGTGACTTAGCCTTCTTGCACAATTCTTGTACCTCTGGATCGTTTTGTTGTGCTGTAGCAATATCTGACCAATCAACAGGTAAATAAGCTAGAGTTTGAGACCTTTTAGTGGTTTTGGCCATGTTAATCCTTTGTACGGAGTTATTTTGTTATGTGCAGTAAAGGCCGGAGTCAGATGCAGGATCAACAAGGGTTTTATTTAAAAAAATACACAGCACAACACTCAAGGAGAATACCAGAAGTGGTAGTAGGACAGGCTCGAGCGCTCGGCCGGGGATTACTAGGGAGATACTTAAAGGGGCTTTGAATGACTCACGAATGTAGGAATCCAATGCAAAAATCCCAGAGGGAGAGTCACAGAAAAGTCCTGCGTACTACCCCGAAGGGAGAGTCCATGAGAAGTCATGTATGCAACCCCGAAGGATGAATCCGTGAAATGCTCCGTGCGATGAACCAGAAGGGAGAGTCCGTGAGAAGTTCTGTATGCAACCCCGAAGGGTGAATCCGTGAGATGCTCCATGCGACAAACCAGAAGGGAGAGTCTGTGAGAAGTTCTGTATGCAACCCCGAAGGGTCAGTCCGTGAGAAGTTCTGTATGCAACCCCGAAGGGTGAGTCCGTGAGATGCTCCGTGCGACAAACCAGAAGGGAGAGTCCGTGAGAAGTTCTGTATGCAACCCCGAAGGGTGAACAGTGGTTCCTCCGGCGAGAAGTAGGGAAGCGGTAGCCTCCGGGCGTCCAGGGAAATACTCCACACAGCCAGCCAGAAAGAGACCCGAACTCACCAGACCAGCACCGCTCTGGGGAAACAGTGGGACACCGGCAGGGTGCAAAGAGCTCTGGAGCCTGGACGAACAAAAGCAATTAGCGACAAGACAGGACTAGAATTAGTGACAAGACTGGGACGGTAACAAGACAAGAAAGCTCACGACTGGAAGTCAGCGTGTAGTAACTAACGGACTGACAAGGAAGCAAGAGAATGCAGGAGGTTAAATAGGGAGAGACTAGACAGCGGGAGTGGAAACCGGTGTGAGGAGATTAGCGTGAGTGAGAACAGGTGTGTCGTGAAGAGGATAACGAGGAGGGCGAGGTCTATACACAACACCCAGCACATGGAGAGCTGTCAAACTCTCCTCTCTGTGCTAGACAAACACTAACATGTAAAAGACAGGACAAAACAAATAGGTGATCAGACCCGGGACCTGACATTATTTAAACTTCTGGACAAAGTATCTGGTACGGTGTTGCACTGTCCTTTACAGTACTTCACCTTGAATTCGTAGCCTTGAAGTTGTATTGTCCATCGAGTTAACCTGGATGAAGGTTTTGGATGCTGGAAGACCCAAGTTAAAGCGGCATGATCAGTGACTACTTCAAATGGGTTTCCTTCTAGGTACGTTCTCCATTTCTCTACTGCCCAAATGACTGCAAGGCATTCCTTTTCAGATACAGAATAGTTCTGTTCTGCTCCTCTAAGTAGTCTAGATGCGTATGCAATCACATGTTCTTGTCCCTCCACTTCCTGAGTTAGCACAGCACCAAGGCCAGTGTCACTTGCAGCCGTTTGAACTCTGAAAGGTTTACTAAAATCCGGGGGAATGAGTACAGGATCTCTAGATAAATCTTGTTTGATCATTTCAAATGATTGTTGACAGGTTTCAGTCCAATTCCATATAACTTGCTTCTTTTTAAGTGCATGTAATGGTGCAGCTTTTCCTGATAGATTTGGTATAAACCGATGGTACCATCCGGCTAGTCCTAAGAATCTTTGTAGTTCTTTGAGAGATTGAGGTACTGTAAATTCACATATAGATTCAACCTTTGATGGATCAGTTTTTACTCCTTCAGAGGATACAACATGTCCCAGAAATGCAAGTGATCGTTGAATGAGGTTACACTTCTTGAGATTCAATGTAAGTCCAGATTGATGTAGGCAGTGGAACACTTGACTCAGATGTTGTAAGTGTTCTTGTTCATCTTTTAGAATGCACAGCAATGTCATCTATATATACAAAACAGAACTTTCCTCTGATATTTTTCAGCACATAATCCATTCATCTTTGAAATGAAGCTGCAGAATTTTTGAGACTGAAGGGAAGTCGTAAGAATTCAAATTGTCCTGCTGTAGTGACGAATGCAGTTTTTGGGACACTCTCAGGTTCCATTTCCACTTGCCAATACCTACTCTTCATGTCTAAAGTGCTGAACACTGATGCTCCATGCAAAGATTCCAATATCTCCTGGATCTGAGGGATTGGATAGCCATCCAAGTGAGTTTTTGCATTAAGTCCACGATAGTCCACACACAATCTTAACTCGCCTCCCCTTTTAGGTACAACCACCACTGGTGAAGCCCATGGAGAAACTGAAGGACGAATTATATTCTTTTTAAACAACTCCTGAAGTGTGCTGTCGATAAATTGTTGTCTATGTAAAGACTCGGTAAGCTCTCTTTCGAACAGGGATTTCATCTGTTGTAATAATCTTATGTCTCACCACTTTTGATTGACCTATCTCATTGGTACAGAGGTTGGCCAGTTTTTCATCAAATCCCCAAGTTGGGTTTTTACTTGGGGAGAACAGTCCACTGTCAAAGATAACTGATTAACAGACTGTAAAGTTTCTGATGTCATTTGTGGGTTAGGTAGTGCAAGATAGAAGTAGAGTGGGATTTTGGAACTTTCGTGCGGCCACAGTGAAAATCTCTGCATCGTATCATCATCATCAAAACAATATTGCATGTTCTTAAAATCCAAAAGTATTCCTGAAGACATTAGGAAATCCATACCCAGAATAACAGGAACGGTCAAATCAGTGTCTCTCATTATGTACAAGGTTAACCTACAGACTTTGTCTTGAAGTACACATTCCCAATGAGATTTTCCCAAAGCAATTTGACTTTGTCCATTTGCTAGCAGAAAATTTTGTCCATTGCTTGGTTTCCATGTCTCGTGCTTATTCAGTTGTCTCCAACAAGATTCTTGAATCAAGGAAAGTGTACTTCCTGTTGTCGTGATTCTGGCTCGTCGTGTCATGTCTTTCTTGATCTTGTGGTAGAATCACGGCAGGATCCCTTGTTTGTGTGGAGAGAGTCATTTTGACCCTGTCGGCGTTCGATACTCTCTCCGGTCTTTGTCTGTGTTCCCGCCCTTTTGTATCTCTCGTTATTGGTTGTTTATTAGTTCATGCCCCACACCTGTTCCCCTTTGATTTGTCCCTCTATTTAATGCCCCTGTGTTCTCTGTCTGGTGTCGGATCATTGTTCTGTTATGTTGCACTGTGTCGTGTGGGTGAGTTCTTGTCTTGTTAGTTGGTTGGTTAGTTAGTCTAGTTTGTAGTGTTCCTATTCGTTGTGTCATTAGTTTAGTCTTGTCAGTTTAGTTAATCTTGTTCTTGTTTTGTTATGTTTACCCCCACGTGGGTCTTTGTTTTGAGTTTTGTTAATTATTTATTAAAAGTCTTGTTAACCCCTTACGTCCCTGTCTGCACTTGGGTCCTTTGTCTCTCACCTCACCCGAGTTCATGACAGAATGATCCGACCAACGTCGGACCCAGCAGACAGAGGGATCTCAGCGGGAGGGGACGATGCCACCGGACTCCCTTCCAGGGTTGAATCCGCCGGACTCCCTTGGAGGGTAGAGGCTGCCGGGCTCCAGTCCAGAGTCGGGACCGCCGGACTCCCTTCCGGGGTCGAGACTGCCGGAACCCCGTCCAGGATCGAGACCGCCGGGCTCCCTTCCAGGGTTGAGGTCGTCGGATTCCCCTCCAGGGTTGAGGCCGCTGGTGTCCTGTTCCCGCTGCAGATCCCTGCCGGCCTCCCAGCTGGTGCCCAGGCCTGTCGAGTCGACTCTTTTTGTGTGTTTTGTCCTTGTTTGCTGCCCAGCTGCCAGAGAGCGCTGCCCAGCCGTCGGAGATGCTGCCCAGCTGCCAGAGAGCGCTGCCCAGCCGCCGACATCCTGTCCGGTCCTGTCGTGTCGACATCCAGGTCTGCCCAGTCGGTGATAGCCGGTCTCCCAGCCGGCCATCCAGCCGGCGCCACGTGTTGTCCAGCCGGCCATCCAGCCGGCGCCCTGTCCAGTCGAGCCGGCCGTCGAGCCGGCGCCTTGTCCTGTCCAGCCGGCCTCCCAGCCGGCGCCACGTGTTGTCCAGCCGGCCATCCAGCCAGCGCCCTGTCCAGTCGAGCCGGCCGTCGAGCCGGCGCCATGTCCTGTCCAGCCGGCCATCCAGCCGGCGCCCTGTCCAGTCGAGCCGGCCGTCGAGCCGGCGCCATGTCCTGTCCAGCCGGCCATCCAGCCGGCGCCATGTACAATCGAGCCGGCCGTCGAGCCGGCGCCATGTCCTGTCCAGCCGGCCTTCCAGCCGGCACCATGTACCGTCTAGCCGGCCATCCAGCCGGCGCCATGTACTGTCCAGCCGGCCATCTAGCCGGCACCATGTACTGTCCAGCCTGCCATCCAGCCGGCGCTATGTACTGTCCAGCCGGCATTCCAGCCGGCACCATGTCAGTGTTTGGTTTATGTATCATGTTTTTGTCATTGTCTTGTCTTGTTTGTGCCTTTTGGAGCGTCAGGATATCGCTCCTTAAGGCGGGGGTTCTGTCGTGATTCTGGCTCGTCGTGTCATGTATTTCTTGATCTTGTGGTAGAATCACGGCAGGATCCCTTGTTATGTGTGGAGAGAGTCATTTTGACCCTGTCGGCCTTCGATACTCTCTCCGGTCTTTGTCTGTGTTCCCGCCCTTTTGTATCTCTCGTTATTGGTTGTTTATTAGTTCATGCCCCACACCTGTTCCCCTTTGATTTGTCCCTCTATTTAATGCCCCTGTGTTCTCTGTCTGGTGTCGGATCATTGTTCTGTTATGTTGCACTGTGTCGTGTGGGTGAGTTCTTGTCTTGTTAGTTGGTTAGTTAGTCTAGTTTGTAGTGTTCCTATTCGTTGTGTCATTAGTTTAGTCTTGTCAGTTTAGTTAATCTTGTTCTTGTTTTGTTATGTTTACCCCCACGTGGGTCTTTGTTTTGAGTTTTGTTAATTATTTATTAAAAGTCTTGTTAACCCCTTACGTCCCTGTCTGCACTTGGGTCCTTTGTCTCTCACCTCACCCGAGTTCATGACACCTGTGTCTACAACAGCTTGTAGATTCTTGTTTCTCAGTAATATCGGCAGAGTAATCATGTTGAAGTCATGTATTGGAGGGTTTTTTTCTTGCTGACATGACTCCTGTGTTAACATGAAGAGATTTGGGCAATGTATCTTTACTGGCTTGTGACTTCTTCTTTTGTGCCTCTGTATTTACATTACTGCAGTATTTTTTTGATTCCTCTTTCTCAATTTGTCTTTCAACAAAGTCTTTCTCAATTTGTGTGCCGACTCTCACCAACTCATCAACATCTCTTACTGTTCCTCGAAGTAAACTAGCCAGACGTGGGTTACAATTTCTCATAATGGCTTTAAGAATCTCCTTTTCAGTCATACTCTTTTTCCATCTCAGACAAAGGGCTCTATATTGAAAAGCAAAATTCCTTATACTTTCTTGTGCACCTTGCTTCCTCTCTAGAAGTCTCCTGGTTGTTTCATCCTCATAGTCATCATTCAGAAATGAACGTAGGAAAACTTCTTTGAATTGCACCCAGGTACGTACCTTCCTTTTTTCAGCCACCCACCAGTCCTTTGCAGTATTCTTTAGAACAGATGTAATAGAAGCCAACACTTCGTAGTCAGATAGGGGACGAATGGCAAGATATTCCTCACATCTCTCCACAAACATGACTAGATCATCTTCATTGCTATTAAAACTTGGAAATTCTAACGTAACAGGTGAAATTATAGCTGTACTTCCAGATACAGACATTGGCATATGAATTGGTTGAACCTGGCTAGTTTGGTCATGGGCTTTGGAACACATGGGAATCTAAGAGGATCGTATAGGGGTTGATTTGAATGTCTCTTCTTTTCAGATAATCCACCATTGAGCGACCTAAATCTTGGATGCTAATCTCAAGTTTCCGCTGAATTCTTGAACACTCTCTTTCCATTTGATATGTTAGTCGATCTTCAAACCTCTTACATCTACTATCTACTACCTCTTGAATAAAATCCTCATCTTTCTTACCACTGCATTCTTCCAATCTCTCTTCCAGATTAGTGAGTGTCACCTCTAACTGCTTCAAATTTTCCATAACCAAAGACAACAAGTCTTCTTCAGAGTATTCTGCAGTTTCAACTGGCGGAGGTGGTAGAGAATGGTCGTCATCGCCACTATCATTAGTCTTTTCCTCTTCATCCGATTCGATATATAGTTCGCTAAATGTGCTAATGAGTTCTCTGATAGGTTCTCTTCTATTGGCGAATGATTCTTCAATGAATTCCATCTTAGACTTGGATTCGTACTGTAGGAAACTTTTTCCTCGTCGAAGCAGAGACCAGGAGACGTTGGGATATCTTTCATACAGAAGTTCTCCTTATTGAGGACTCGCTGTGCGTCACTGTAGTCATCCAAGTCTGACTTTTAGTTCAGTACAGTAGAGTTTTATACCTTTCAAGGGGGCGGGATACATAGAGGTGGAGATGATTTACACAAAGCATGCAAATGCAATACAGGAATCAGCTGTTACCGGAATTGTCCCAGCCAAGGTCTCATCAGCATAACAGTGTCATTCAAATGCATAGGTGCTAATCCAATCAGCCTGACAGTATTGCCCATACCTTCACATTGTCATAGAGACAAAGGCTTAGCTGTGCCTTAAAGCTTAACATTCAACTTTAACTTGGGACCCTGCCCAATGGTCAGGAAGTGAATAAAGACAAAAGGGTAATGTTTCAGACATCTGGGCTGCCTGACTTGATATTCATGGAATGTAATCGTCTTTACCTCAAAATGTGAAACATAATGTACATAACTTTAACCTAGATATAACATTGTATAAATTTGTAATCCCACAGTTCCCCCTTTGAGAGTTCTAATAACTCTCACAAAATACAAATTTAGACACTTTAAAAGTTCTTGTTACATTCTTGTAACCTGTGATCGTTACAGGCACATAGCACTTGTTCTGTGTGGATTGTCTATAGTGACGAACGGCATGCTGACACAGAAACAAACATGCAGCTAGGGTCCGTGAAGTTCTTATGGGTAATAGTCTTTTCTGGTTGGAACTGCCGTTTCCTCGTGATGGGCGTGAGTCATGTGTTGAATGAAACACTTGATACTGTGGAGCATAGATAGTACACCAGTAGGAAAAACAACAGCAGAATTGCTATTTCCTTGATCCACAGCCAGGGTTTACCTAACAGGTTTCCGAACCATGAAGAACTTTCTTCAGTCATCTGGTGTAATTTTGCTGAAAGATCAAGAATGTCTTGTTGGATTTTGTTCAAGTCCTCTGTAGGATCCATTAACCCGGTGCAGCACTCAGGGCCGATAATGGTGCAGGCTCCCCCTTGCATTGCAAGAATGTAATCCAAGGCCACTCTGTTCTGTAATATCATTATCTTGTGCGAAGCGAGAGTATCCGAGATGTTACCCAGGGCTAAAGCCGTATCATTGGCCAGTTTCTGTACAGAATTCGATAAGCTTCTGACTTGATCAAGGGCCTGCATGACACCATAAAATGAGATTTAATGCTCCAAGAGTTCTTGACCACCATGTTTGTGCACACGTGAGTCCTGGAATGTAGCCATCTTCTTTGTTTGCGGTAGGAGCTGAGATATGTAGATGTGGAGAGCTTGGGGTGGAGTGTGTATTTTCTCTGATAGCCGGTAGAACATAAACCAGGGTGCACCTGCCATTGAATTGGCTGGGTAGGATGTTGTAGACAGAAGTTCCACATAACCAAAAGGTGCCAGTAGGTGGAGGAATCATACACCACTGATTTATTGCGAAGAGTTTCATGAGAGATGGTGTCCTGTGGAGACACCCTGCTAAGTCCTTTTTCTCTCTCCCTGCTGATGGAGTAATGTCCACATGGGATTCTGTTCTCCGTTCAACCACAAGGTTGCAACGTTCACAAGGAATTTCACCTAATGGAGTAGAGGCTGGAGCATCATTTTCCACGCACCAAGGAAAAGTCATTGGCAAGAGTAGATCTGTCATGATGGGAGTGTCAAGGATTGCGTGGAGAAGAACCCAATTGCAGGCAGGCGGGAGTGAAGGGGTTAACAAATGACTTTTTATTTACGAAAACGTAAAACAAAAACCCACGTGGAGAAAACAAGACACGATAACAGGGGAAATGATATAACAGGTAAACAAGAACATAAACTGACTAAACTAAACTAACAAAGACTAAGTACAACACTAGACCAAATACAATAAACTAACACTAACTAGACTTACTGAAAGATCACATACAGGAACACGAGCATAGATCAGGAACTGAACAGCACAAGGCATACAGCACACACAATGACCGAACACAGGACAATGAAACATGAGGGCATTAAATAGGCAAGACAAACGAGGGATAATTACACAGGGCAGGTGAGGAAAATTAGACATGAGAGGGAAGCAATACATGAAACGAGAGGGGTGGGGCCAATGACGAGACACTGGAGAGAACGCATATTATTGTCAAAAGGACAATAATATGATTCTCTCCACACATAACCAAAGACTTTGTCATGGCTCTGCCTCAGGACCAGGAAATCCAAGACTAGGTGAGGCAGAACCATGACAGGGAGTAGCTGAAGTTAGGTTGCAGGATGGTAATCCAGGAATACAACACGGAGAAGCTGGAGGAATTGTGATGTTGTGGACATGTACTCTTGTTGTATATTATAATATACAGGTATATTATAATAAGGCGTTTCTTGACATATTAATCAGCTCTAAGAATATGTTGTTTCTGTAGTCTACACTTTGTGCAATGTCCATGATGATTACTAGTATGGCAATCTTGATCATGTTGATGGATGACTGTAGTTCTTGTATGTGATTCTCTGCTTTGTGTATTATTCTTTCTTTTTTCGTGACAGTTGGCTCTGCAGTGGGTCTAGTTGTCTTTTAGAGGTTGTGGCTTCATACACAGGTGAGGAGGTCGGCGTGTATGGGTCTCGGGACAGCCATCAAGTGGTATCTGCACAGATTAAGAAACAAAAACAAAAGAAGACAGGGCAGTATCTGTGGCAAAAGACTACAAATACTAGGGTTGTATCCTTTGTTCGATGTGAGTCTGTTATTGTTGTTCATTCTTTCCCTATTTCTTAATTCCTGTGACACCTCAAGAACAGTGAGGTAAGGATGGACTAGTGGATGGGGAAGGCCTATGAGGGAGTCTTCACCGCAGGGTTGGCCCCCGAAGCCTGTTGCATTCGGTTCTTCCCTGTGCTCCTCACTGGTCCGCGTGTCCTATCCTATCCCTGTAGGTGGGGTAACAACTTTACAGTGTGACACATGAGTCCAGGTTTTCCTTCCCTGACACAACACTGCAGCTGCTGTAATTAACATCACTTGATGTGGTCCATGCCACTTGGGTTCTAACGGTTTGTTTCTAAAAGACATTATCATGACCCATTGACCTGGGATGATTGTGTGTCCACCTTCTGGTGGAGTCTGCCAACATGACTCAACTCTCTCTCTGGCACTCTGTACTACCTTTGTGAGGTTATCACAGTAAGTGATCAGGGCATCTGAGGCAAAGTGTACATCAGTATTTCTAATATCAATCAAACCTGGCATCTGCATCGGGCGTCCAGTAATAATCTCATGAGGGCTCAGTCCTACTAATCTGTTAGGTGATGCTCTCATACTACGCAGTACCGCTGGCAGCGCTTCGACCCATGGTACTCCGTCCTGATGCATTTTGCTTAGCCTGGTTTTGATTGTTCTGTTTGCTCGTTCAACCTGTGCTGATGCTTGTGGCCTGTATGGGCAGTGAAGATTCCATTTAATCTTTAACATTTTAGACACTTCCTTGACTACCTGTCCTGTGAAGTGTGTACCTTGATCTGAGTCAATGAAATCTGGTAATCCCCACCTGGGAATGAAATCATTGACAAGACATTTAGCAGTATGTGCAGCTGTAGCACGCCCTGTTGGATAAGCTTCTATCCATCGCGAGAACTTGTCTATTACTACCAAAATGTCAGTTTTTCCCTTACACTGAGGCAATGATATGTAATCAACTTGCAGGTAACGAAATGGTCGAGGTGGAGCTGGGGTATGTGTTGCTGCGGTAGTTGCTGCTGGCACATCATTATTTTTCTGACATGTAACACATCTCTTGACTATTTCAGTGGCTACCTTTCTGAATTTTGGATTCCACCATTGATTTGAGAACCTGTGATTCATCGTTGCTGGACCACTGTGACCCAAATTGTGTATTTGTTGAGCCAAATGTGGCAGCAGTGATTTGGGAGCGACATACTTTCCCCCTTTGGTCCAGCAGCCGGATGAATCCACTGTGGCTCCTTTGTCTAACCATGTCCATGCTTCATATAGAGGAACGTCTTTGTACAGATCAATGATTGATTCAGGAGGCAGAATTGTCTTCTGTGCTGTACTTCCTGAACACACTTGTACATTTGCATAGGAACAAGCTTGTTTAGCAGCTGCATCAGCAAGAGCATTACCTTTTGCTTCCGTAGTATTAGTTGTGAGATGTGCTTTCACTTTGATCACAGCTAATTTCTTTGGAATTTTCATGGCAAACATCAGATCTTTTACTAATCCAGCATGCTTAATGGGGGATCCAGCAGAGGTTAGAAACTGTCTACTTTGCCAAATGACACCAAAATCATGAATTACCCCAAAAGCATACCTGGAATCAGTGTAGATATTCGCAACCGATCCTGAAGCTAGCGTGCTTGCTCTAGTTAAGGCTACTAGTTCTGCAGCTTGAGCTGAAAAATGATCTGAAAGACGACCTGAAGCTACCACTTCAGTGGTGGAACTGACTGCATAACCTGCTCGTCTGTTACCTTCAATGACTTGAGCTGAACCATCAACAAACAACTCAAATTCTGCATTCTCTATGGGAGTTTCTGTTACTTCACTCGTAGGTGCGTATGTAAGTGTAACACAATCATGAGTAATTTCTCCAACATCCTCTAACACAACTTCAGTCATTGCAGACATCATACATGAGTTTGGGTTCGTGACTGGTGCATGCTGTAAAACAATGTTCGGGGCTGTGAGGGTTGTTAACCAATTTCCCCAACGAGAGGAGGTGACAGAAGTGACTTTTGCTTGATTCATTAGTGCGGACACTGCATGAGGGCATCTTAAGTTAACAGTCTGTCCTAACACCATTCCTGATGAAGCCTGAAGAGCTAGATGAACTGGCTGTACTGCTCTAAGACATGGGCCCATGCCTTGAGCGACTATGTCAAGTTTACCAGAATAGTAATGAATTGGGCGTAAACTGCCCCCATGATCTTGCATTAGACATGCAGTCATAAAGCCTAAGTGTTCATGGACATAAAGCATGAAAGGTCTATCAAACTGTGCAATTCCTAATGCTGGTGCTTGACATAGTGCTTTCTTCAAATCATTGAAAGCTTTGAGATGAATTTCTTCCATACAAACAGTATCAGAATCTTTAACCTGGCCTTTCAACAAGTCATAGAGCGGCTGAGCAATCGAGGCATAGTCCTCAATCCAAGGTCTACAGTAACCTGCTGTTCCTAAAAATGATCGGAGTGTTTTAATGTTAGTAGGTGAAGGTATGGCTTGGACTGAAGCAGCTCGATCCTGTGTAATGGATCTATTTCCTGCACCAATTGTTTGACCCAGAAATGTGACTTGATTTTTAGCAATTTGAGCTTTGAGAAAATTGCATTTGTGTCCTCTTTTTTGCAGATAGTCCAACAATGCTGCCAATTCAGTTTGATGTACCTCGTGATCTGTTGAGGCAATCAAAATATCATCAACATATTGAATCATAGTGGACTGTTTGACTGGACATTCTGGGTCACACAAATCCCGTCTGACAGCCTGATGGTATATGGTAGGTGAATTTTGAAATCCCTGCAGTAAACGTGTCCACTGGTATTGTTCATAGTCAACTGTAAAAGCTAACCATGTCTGGCTGTCAGAGTGTAAGGGTACAGAAAAGAATCCATTAGACATATCGATTACTGAAAAAACCTTACAATCTAATGGTATGCCACTACAAATTGTAGATGGATCTGCTACAAGGGGGGTGATTTTATCAATATGTTTATTGGCTGCTCTGTAGTCTATGGTGAGTCTCCATGTCCCACTGGATTTCTTGATGGGCCATATGGGTGAGAGTTACAGGGACTGTTGGTTTTAACTAGCACTCCTTGCTTCAGCAATTTTTCTACAATAGGTTTGATTCCCTGTATAGCTTCCTTATTGATCGGATATTGTTTGGTAACAGGAGGTGGAGTTCCTGTCAATTTGACTGGTTCTACGCCTGTCAAAAAAACACAATCATCCTTGTCTTTAGCTCAAATTTGATGATTCTGTAAGAAAGCATACTCAGGAGTGGTTGCATTATTTGTAGAAACTTGTGCTGAGGAAATCTTTATGCTAGCAGATTCTGAAGACATGTCTAAAGTTAGATGTACTTGTCTCAATAGATCCATGCCTAGAATTGCGCCTGTATTTAATGGAGCACATATTAATTTTGTTGTCAGAGTTTTCGGGCCTAATTGTATCTCTATGGGCGGGGTTTCATACAAAACAGAATCTTCACCTATTACACCAGTTAAACAAAGTTTTGTTTTCTTGTACGTGATGTTTAAATCTTCAGCCAATTTGATAGGAATTACTGTAATTTCTGCACCTGTATCAAGCAAAAAGTCAATTTCTTTCTCTTGTATGCTACCTTTCACAAAAAGTCTTTTGTCATTGTGATGGATTACAGGGGAAAGGTAGCTACTCACAGCCCCAACAATTAGTTTTTTTCCTGTTCTTGTTGTGCTCTTAGAAGAGCCTGCGCGAGCTGTCCTAAAGTTTCAGTGGACACTGGCAGAGCTACTTCAGGATTGTAGGCGGGCTGTGAAGGAGCAGAATTATACTTAGTATTTCTTCTACTATCTTGCAACTTCCTACACTCGTTCTTCCAATGTCCTATTTTTCCACAGTAGTTGCATTTGCCTTCTCTTTTAGGCCATCTATTGCCTTGATTCGCTGTGCTAAAAGTAGCTGTGGCTACGCTCACTTTTGCCTTAACATCAGCATCTCTTTCCCATGTAGCTAACTTGTCTAGGTTACTTCTGAGAGTTCTGTTAGACCAAGTTAGATCTAGGAATGGCAAGGCTTTTCTGTACTCGGCTACAAGGCCCTCTGACCAGATGCGGACTAGGGGTCCCTTGTCATCTAACACACTTTCAGCTTCATCAACTATTCCACTGTAAATTACAGCTGACTGACAAAACCTTTCAGTATATTCACTCACAGTTTCTTCTTTCCTTTGTACACAATTAGTGATTCTGGACCAGTCTATTTTGGGTCCCATGATATTCTTTAGAATTTTCAAAACACCTTCTCTTAAATATCCTTTACTGGCATGTTGTAGTTCAGAAGTGACAGTAGACTCAAAACTGTTGAATTCAGATTCAGTTAGAATTTGTGACATCAGCTGTGTGACTTCTGCTAACGACATGTCGTAGAGATGCATTTTGCTGATCAATGCTCTTCTAAACTCAGAAAAATGTGTGCGTGCTGAGGGTAAGCTCTGGGATAGTCTCTCTATATCTTTAGGTTCAAGCGCTTTGGCAACAGTTTGTACTTGGACAACAGAAGAGTTGGGAGGAACACTTTCCATTCTCTCAGTTCCCTGAGATCGCCTTCTAGCGCCACAACATACCTTCACTGAATCTACAGGCACATCCGTTACTGATTGAATGGCTACATCTGTTTCAAAGAAAGCTTGCAAGTCAGGATAATTGTTATCAGGCTGACTAATTCTTTCACATCAGTTTTTTCTGCAGCTTTGTTGCGGTTCAATTTCTTAGTAAAAGAGGATACTCTAGCATGGAGCTCTTTGTTCTGTTCTTCTAGCTCTGAGATACGCTGAGATTGTTGAGTAGCTTGTGCTAAACCAAATTCTCGGTGGCAGCAGATAATACCTTTCACATTGTTCTTGCGAATACATGTACCTAGTACCTTTTTACACTCATCTACAGACCAAGTCTTGTCTGGATGGATCTCATATTTCTGAGTTAGTTCTTGTCTAACTTTCTCAGTGACAATTAGGATCATTTGCACTCCTAACACTGATTTGAATTCACTATCTGACCACAAAGGATTTGCGAGACCACCTTTTTCTGTTGTGGGGATCAGTCATCAATCAGCATTCTTTCTAAACATATTGTGAATTTCCTTGTTATCACACAATCAAAACACAAAAACTTCTCTGATCAACAGAGGGTAGCAAATATTAACACATAACGTTAATCTTCCCTGCCTGAACAGAGGATAACCAATATTAGCACGTAATGCTAATCTTCCCTGCCTGGACAGAGGATAACCAATTCTTCCCTGCCAAAAACAGAGGATAACAAATATTAGCACGTGATGCTAATCTTCCCTGCCTGAACAGAGTATAACCAATTTAGCACGTAATGCTATTCTTCCCTGGCTGAACAGAGGATAAACAATTCTTCCCTGCCAAAAACAGAGGATAACAAATATTAGCACATGATGCTAATCTTCCCTGCCTGAACAGAGGATAACCAATATTAACACGTAATGCTATTCTTCCCTGCCTGAACAGAGGATAACCAAATCTTCCCTGCCAAAACAGAGGATAACCTTCGTCTCTAAAAGATGGATTTTTAGAGGATAACTTAGTTAACCAATCCCTACAGCTGTTTGTTAACTCTTCTCTGACACCGCAGAGGATAATACATTTGTACTGGTCTTAAAGGTTCTTTTGGATAGAGTGACACTCACCAACCCTTGGTTGTACAGAAAGATTCAGTCTGGAATGAAGTCAGATCTTTGTTGAGCTGGAAGTTTCAGTCTGGATTCATGGTGAGGATCTCTATCCGGGTCACAGCACCAAAACTGTAGGAAACTTTTTCCTCGTCGAAGCAGAGAACAGGAGACGTTGGGATATCTTTCATATAGAAGTTCTCTTTATTGAGGACTCGCTGTGCATCGCTGTAGTCATCCAAGTCTGACTTTTAGTTCAGTACAGTAGAGTTTTATACCTTTCAAGGGGGCGGGATACATAGAGGTGGAGATGATTTACACAAAGCATGCAAATGCAATACAGGAATCAGCCGTTACCGGAATTGTCCCAGCCAAGGTCTCATCAGCATAACAGTGTCATTCAAATGCATAGGTGCTAATCCAATCACCCTGACAGTATTGCCCATACCTTCACATTATCATAGAGACAAAGGCTTAGCTGTTCCTTAAGGCTTAGCATTCAACTTTAACTTGGGACCCTGCCCAATGGTCAGGAAGTGAATAAAGATAAAAGGGTAATGTCTCAGACATCTGGGCTGCCTGACTTGATCTTCTTAGAATGTCATCGTCTTTACCTCAAAATGTGAAACATAATGTACATAACTTTAACCCAGATATAACATTGTATAAATTTGTAATCCCACAGTACTCACCAAATGTCTCATGCTGATCTTGGTCTGCCATATTGTGTGAATTGAATTACATGAATTCTATTATATAAACAAAAAAAAAGGTGTCCCTGTTCGGGCACCATTTATATAACCTCCTACGGGTGAACACACTCATAATTGGCTACACAATAATTTATAAAAGGTAACCCACTGCCCCTAATAATATTTTCTTTTATAAATTGCTTAATTCAACACAAAATACAAACTCTGTGTCTTTATATTGCATATGAAACTGTATTTACTAACAAAACCTCCTATATAGACAATATTTACAAAAAACACCCAATAAAGAAATCAAAAGCAATAAACATATAATGTCCATAAATGCATAAGCAAGATAGTAGTGGCTTAGCTGCTGTCCATGTGCTGTTCAACTATGAGTATGATGAACTGAAAGTCTTTGTAGCTTAAAGGAACTATTAAGCTCCTCCACAAACTTCTTTCAAGTCTCCTTACATCCACAAGTCCATTCATTAAAGAACGCAACAGTAGGCAACAGCTCGGGTAAATACAGGTAACCAAAGATGCAATCAAAGGCATTGAAGTTATTGCAGGTAATCAAAGGCGTTGAAGTTATTGCAGGTGATCAAAAGTCCATCTATATACAAAAGAAATATACAAATAACAATTCCAAAACACTATAGAAATAAACATTCACTTCATACAACTATCACTTACACCCTCTCTGCTAAAGTGACATGCTCTCTTCCCTCCAACTTTGCATCTCTAGATGTTGAAACTGCCACCGACACCTTATGCTCAACACTTACATCCTGTCTAGATAACCTTTGTCCTCTGTCCTCCAGACCAGCTCGCGCCACCCCCTCCTGCCCTTGGCTGTGTGACATTCTCTGTGAATAACGGAGTACACTCAGGGCTGCTGAAAGGAAATGGCGGGACTAAGGGACTACCAGTCACTACTCTCCTCTTTTTCTGATAGTGTTACCACAGCTAAAACATCTTTCTATACCACAAAGGTGAGCAATGCACCTAACAAAATACAGATAATCAACTGCTACGACTCGGATTGCTAAATATTAGATCTCTCTCTAATAAAGCACTTTTTGTTAACGATATGATAACAGATCATAAAATAGACATGCTCTGTTTGACAGAAACATGGCTAAAACCAGATGATTATATTGCTTTAAATGAATCTGTCCCCCAAGATTATTATTATAAACACGAGCCTCGTCTAAAAGGCAGAGGGGGAGGTGTCGCAGCACTTTACAATAACTCTCTTAGCATTTCCCAGAAGTCGAACTCTAAATATAATTCTTTTGAAGTCATGGTTCTTCATGTTTCAACACCTAATACTAAAGATAAAACACTTTTTAAATTGATTCTAGCTATTGTATATAGGCCTCCAGGGCACCACACAGATTTTATTAAAGAATTTGGTGGGTTCTTATCAGAACTAGTACTGGCCGCAGATAGACTCCTTGTCGTTGGTGACTTTAACATCCACGTAGATAACGTTACAGATGCCTTAGGAATGGCTTTCAAAGACACTCTTAACTCCATGGGCATTAGTCAACATGTGTCAGGACCCACTCACCTTCGTAATCATACTTTAGATTTAATACTGTCTTACGGTATAAATGTGGACGACGTTAAAATCCTTCAGCAGAGTGAAGACATTTCGGATCATTATCTGGTATTATGTTTGCTTCACTGGCCTACGGCTGCAAATAAAACTCATTGTTACAAATATGGTAGAACAATAACTTCAACTACCAAAGATGCGTTTCTCGATAATCTGCCCGAATTGTCTCAAATCATGAGAAATAACGTTGAAGATCTTGACATTACCACTGAAAATTTTAATTCCACCTTCTCGGTAACGCTAGACAAAGTTGCTCCACTACGTTTAAAGAAGATTAAAAATGGCAGCCCCACACCGTGGTATAATGAACACACTCAGGCTCTAAAGAAAGCGGCCCGAAAAATGGAGCGCAACTTTAAGAAAACTAAATTAGAGGTATTTCGTACAGCATGGAAGGATATATTCGAAAATACAGGAAAGCCCTAAAAACTTCTAGATCCGCCTACTTTTCATCACTAATAGAAGAAAACCAGCACAACCCTAGGTTTTTATTTAACACGGTGGCTAAATTAACAAAAAATAAATCGTCAGTGACTTCTGATCCTGTATATCAGCATAGCAGTGATGAATTTATGAACTACTTCACATATAAAATCCAAGATATTAGAGAAAAAATTATAACAATGCAATCAGAAGTGAAACCCGCTGAACAAACTAACTACAGCGCCCTTAAGGAGAAAATGCAATTATTTTATACCGTAGATCAAGATGAGCTGTCTAAAATTAACATATCAACAAAAACTCCAATTGGTCCAAAACGCGGCAGCTCGAGTTCTTACACGTACAAAAAAGTATGAACATATTAGCCCGGTTCTGTCAACCTTGCACTGGTTACCTATAAAGCATCGCGTTAACTTTAAAATCTTGCTTATTACCTATAAAGCCTTACATGGTTTAGCTCCTCAGTACTTGAATGAACTCCTTTTGTATTACAGTCCTTCACGTGCATTACGCTCTCAGGCGTCCTGTCAGTTGGTAATACCTAGAATTTCAAAATCAAGTGCAGGTGGTAGATCCTTTTCCTATCTAGCGCCTAAACTTTGGAATAGTCTTCCCTGCACTGTCCGGGAGGCAGACACACTCTGTCAGTTTAAATCTAGACTAAAGACGCATCTTTTTAATCTTGCATACACTACTCTTCCATAATATAAATCTTCAGAGGGTTTAGGCTGCATTAGTTAGATCAACCGGAACCAAAAACACAACTGATGTACTTGTTGCATCAAAGAGTACAGAACAGTACTCTACTCTCAGCCAGTCTTGTCTCATTGTTCCAAGGTTACCACAGCGAGCAGGATGCAGTTCATGGCCTGACCTGATGGTAGAGCGGAGAATGGGAAGTGGGGACCTGACAAGAGCTGAGATGATAGAGCTGGATAAAGAAGGACGCGGTCTCTTGACATGTCTTCACCACAAAACTTCAAATGCTATTAGATTATTAATGATAATCTTAAACTATAATTTATTTTATTATTAAGTTTATTTATTTTATTTAGCCTTGTTGTGCAAGTTCTCTGGAGCTTGTGCAGAGGCAGCAGCTTTTGCCAGAGGGGAACTGGAATCCCCTGGTTGGGCCTGGGTTCTCCTGAGGTTTTTTTTCTCGATTAGAGTTTTGGGTTCCTCGCCACCGTTTGCATACTGTTTTTGCACTATCTGCCTGACCGGGGGGGCTGCTTTAGAATTTAAAGTTTTACTTAATTAATATTGCATATAGGAATTTATAGTCTGTTATATTTGACCTGTGCTTCTCTCTCCTTTATCCTAAATGTGTGCTCTCACTGAGCGTGTGTGTGTGTGTGTGTGTGGTACTTGTCTGTGTACGTACGTGTGTGTGTGTTGTGTGTGTGTGCGTGCGCATCCGTGTGTGTGTGTGTGTCTCTATGTCTATGTGTGTTAGTACGTGTGCATATTGTGTGTGTGGAGTGTTTTGTATGTGGGTATGTCTGTCTTCTGTGTTTTCAACCTTTTCTTGTTTCTGCAATACAACTTTAATTATTTTGCTTATAGTCAATATGTCTCATGTACAGCTGCTTTGTAACAATGAAAATTGTAAAAGCGCTATATAAATAAAGTTGAGTTGAGTTGAGTTAACATCATGCAGCTTTTCAAGACATTTAACTCTCTTCTTTGCCCCCCTCCTCCCCCACCCACTTCATCTTTGATGCGGAGACTTCGCTGATTTTTCACTGAGAAAACATCATCCATCAGCAAACAATTCTCAGCACCTCAGACCTCGGTACACAACTCCCTCACTTCAAACATTGAACTCTCCTCTTTCACCCCACTGACTGACACTGAAGTCACAGACTTCTCTCCAGCCACCCCACCACCTGTCCCCTTGACCCAATCCCCTCCTTCAAGCCACATCCAGCACACTCACACCTGCACTCACACACATCATCAACACCTCCCTGCTCACCGGCACTTTTCCATCCACATTCAAACAGGCCCAGGTCACGCCTACTTAAGAAACCCACATTGGACCCCTCTACTCCAACAGTTACAGACCTGTTCTCTCCTCCCATTTATTGCAAAAACACTTGAAAGGGCAGTTTTCAACCAGGTGCTTCCTACCTATCCCAGAATCAAACTACTGGATGACAAGCAGTCTGGCTTCAAATCAAATCAGAATCAGAATCAGAATCAGAAGAGCTTTATTGCCAAGTGTGCTTGCACACACAAGGAATTTTCTTTGGTGTTGGAAGCTTCTAGTACAGACATTCAACACAATGACAATACAATATAATACGATTTACAGTCTAAAAGATTCTAAATTGTGCATATATAAAATAAAGACTATTTTACAGAAAATGGGGGATAATAACATATAAGAGACATTGTACCGGGTAGTATATAGTAGAATAAACATATTAACAGATTGTATGTACACTTGTGCAAATGGATAATTTAGTAAGTAGAGGTAGTGTTATATACATGTATACATAAGATGTAGATATAATAAGGCACTATAGTGCACACTATAGGAGTAGTGGAAGTGGAATATTGCTCTTAAGGAGCAGTTATCTGTTTAGGAGGGAGATTGCCTGGGGGAAGAAGCTGCTTCTGTGTCTGGAAGTCCTGGTGTTTGGTGCTCTAAAGCGCCGGCCAGAGGGCAGCAGATCAAAGAGTTTGTGTGCTGGGTGTGTGGAGTCAATGATGATTTTTCTTGCCCTGTTTTTCACTCTGGAATCGTACAGGTCCTGAAGTGTGGGCAGAGGAGCACCAATAATTTTCTCAGCACTACGAACTGTCCGTTGTAGTCTTCGTAGGTCTGATTTGGTGGCCGAGCCATACCAAACAGTAATTGAAGTGCACAGAACAGATTCGATGACCACTGAGTAGAACTGGGTCAGTAGCTCCTGTGGTAGGTTGAACTTCCTCAATTGACGGAGGAAGTATAACCTCTGCTGGGCCTTCTTTACAATGGAGTCTATGTGGGACTCCCACTTCAGGTCCTGAGAGATGGTGGAGCCCAGGAACCTGAATGACTCCACAGTATCCACAGTGCTGTCCAGGATGGTGAGGGGAGGAAGTGATGGAGGGTTCCTTCTGAAATCCACTATCATCTCCACTGTCTTGAATGCATTCAGCTCTAGGTTGTTTTGACTACACCAGGCAGCCAGCTGAGCAACCTCCTTTCTGTAGGCAGATTCATCACCGTCTTGAATAAGGCCAATGACTGTGGTGTCATCTGCAAACTTCAGGAGTTTGACAGAAGGGTCTGTAGAGGTGCATTCTTTCAAAACAAACCACTCCACTGAGACTGCACTGCTATCGGTCACAGAAGCACTGCGGCTAGCCAAGGCAGAATCTAAATCCTCTGTCCTGGTTCTGCTAGACTTATCAAGCTAGCAAACCTGTCATCTCTAGGAATTTCAGGCACTCCTCTCCGCTGGTTAAAATCCTACCTCTCCTGCAGATCCTTCAGGGTGTCATGGGGGGCTCGCTGTCCACTGCTCACCACATGATCACTGGGGTCCCTCAGGGATCGGTGCTTGGAACGCTGCTTTTTTCCATCTACACGACATCCTTGGGACCCATCATATGGGCACACGGCTTCTCCTATCACTGTTATGCTGACGACACCCAAATTTACATCTCATTTCACCTAGACGATCCCACTGTAGCAGCTCGCATTACAGCCTGCCTAGAAGACATCTCAGCTTGAATGAAAGAGAATCACCTCCAGCTGAACCCTGCCAAGAAAGAAATGCTCGTATTTCCGGCACACCCCACGGTGCAAAACCATCTCACCATCCAACTTGGCAATACCACAATCACTCCTTCCAAAACAGCAAGGATCCTGGGAGTCATATTTGATGAACAGCTGTCCTTCAAATTGCATTCATTGCAAAGACAACATGGTCATGCCGATATGCCTTATTTAACATGAGAAAGGTTAGACCCTATCTCACTGAGTATGCGGCACAACTCCTTGTCCAGGCCCTGGTAATCTCAAGGTTGGACTACTGCAAAGCTCTACTTGCTGGTCTTCCTGCAAAGGCTATCAAACCACTCCAGCTTGTTCAGAATAGAGCAGCATGCCATGTCTTCCTACAGCCCAAAAGGGCTCATGTGACACACCTTTTTATCTCTCTCCACTGGCTACCGGTTGAAGCCCGTATCAGATTCAAGTCACTAATGCTTGTCTACAGGACTATCATTGGATCTGCACATCCGGCATACTTTCACACCCTCCTACACCCCATCAAGAACCCTGCATTCAGCAAACGAGCGCCATCTTGTATGACCTTCTCAAAAGGGCAGTAAATCGCTTTCCCACTCATTCTCCTTCACCACTCCTTCCTGGTGGAACATTCTTCCTAACTCAGTCCGGTCAACCACATCTCTCACAACATTAAAAAAACTACTTAAAACCCATCTCTTCTGTGAACAGACAAATTAGAAGAAAAACAACCCCCTCTCTCTTTCTCTCAACAGGTATTGGTCTGGCTTTTGTTGAAACAAAAGCACGTATTGTATTAGCACCTATTGTATTACTGCTCCTGTATGACATATCGCTTATTGCTCCCTGAACTCTCTGTAAGTCGCTTTGGATAAAAGTGTCTGCTAAATGACTAAATGTAGTATGTTACTACATTAAATAAATAGTTACAGACTAAACTGTACATGTAATGTTAATGTAAAATGTAAATGTAATGAAACTCTGCACTGTACATCACAATCAGATATTTTATTTATACTGTAGTACATGACATAAATAATCAAAGACTTCAACACAATATAACGGATTTGTAGAGAATCTAGCATAAGCCAAATGGTCGGAGTCATTGAAAGAAGAGCCATCAACTCCCACTCCCTTTTGTCCTGGTTTCTTTTGCTATCATCATCAAAAGACCATAGCAAAAACCTGGCTGGTTTTAGAGTTTTGATAACGTTTTGTCTCTCTCTTGGATATTTACGACCCCTATGCTTCAAAGCATTGGTGAGAAGTCTCTGTCTCATCTCTAACTTAACATCTGAGGCTAACCAGAGAAATGTCCCTGACAATAGGAACTTACAGGTATGTGATTAAACTGTCCTTTTCTATACATATATCTAACTATCTAGGTTGTGTGTTGGCGCTCGTGCCATTTTAAATAGTCTGTCACAGTTAGATATACAAGTTTAATGCAGGCTTTGTTTGTATGCGTTCCATCTGAATGAATCATGACTTGTTGCAATTCAAACCTGTCCATTTTTGATATCTAAATGTTTGTCTTTACAATTCCTCCTTGTATATATACATTGTGTGACCATAGAACACTTTCTTCTCATTATGTTATAATTGGGAATGATATTTTGTAAAGTTGCCACGAGGTCATAAAGATGCAAATTAGCTGTTGAGTGGACAAAGAACCTCTTCCCTGCTCAACTCTGATTGGTCGATTCAAACTCAGGTGGGCATGCCCTCTCATGAGGTTAAATATCGAGCCTGCTCTGAAAACCTTCTCTTGTCTTCCGGCTTCGTCCCTTCCTCCGGTCTCTTTGGAGACTGCCCTCCCCCCCCCGGGGAAAGGGATGGAACAATGGACTTCTACTGCCACGTAGTTAAGCCATGCGGGCCGATTATGAGGCCCCCAACTTTCTGCAGGACTGCCTTTCTGAAACCTTTTGAACAATTACATCTCTACACGAGCATACGGATATCGGTCCAGCACAGAGCTTGCAAGTATCCGTTTCTATTTATAGAATAGCTGCGTTAAGTCTGTGCCTCTTTGTTAAAGATGATTTTTATTGGTTTTCAGAAATCGCTGCCATGCCCTCTCTCTCTCTCTCTTCCTCTCTCTTTCTTCTCACTCTTTCTCCCTCCGCGCTTCCAAGCGCATTTGTGTTTCATGTATTTGTTTGTTTTATGCGATCGTCATTGTTTTTGTTATCATGTAGAGTACAGTTTGATAAACAACCATATACAGTATATTGATTTGTGATGGGTTTTCTGTATTCACGCTCACAGACTTGGTCCCTTTTACTGTGTTTCAATTTACGCTACCTTTGCTCTAAATCCTGTTTGGTAAAGTCACGTTACTTATGGCCATGAGATAATGTAAAGTATATAATATCATTGAGGCCTTTGCTGGACGAATGCATACAAGTATTTTTATGCTTTATATTACTAATCAGAGACCGTAAAATATGTATAATTGATCACTAAACTAAACTAAACTAATTCCTTGACTGAAATTGATGTTTTAAATAACTCATTTCATGGATATGATCTTGAAAGATCTGGTGGAGAACCATATTTGGTGAGCTTTGCTCATCGATATAATAACGTTAGCTAAAACCACTACAGATTTAAAGCAGATATTTATTGATTGAGATGAATAAACATTATCTTTTAAGCTTAACATTATATTCTTGTCTTACTGCATAAGTTTAGCAGGTTGACCGTTTTTAGAAACAACAATCAAAAGCTTCCTTAGTCACACTCACAAACATCAGGATCCATTTGTTTAAATGCGCCAAATCGAACTATCACTAAAATATGTGTTTACTCTTACATATGTAAGGTCAGTACTCGAGTTGAGGGGGGATAGCATCCCCCTTTGAATTAAAGATGATCAAAATCATCCCCCTTCTAAAACGGCCATCCCCCATTCCCACCCCCTGTTATTTTATCAATGAATGTGTAAATATTACCAGTGGTAATTTACTACTACTTCAACATTTAGTTTTTGCAAATATTGAATAGGCTAAAATACTGTGGACGAGCGGAACGTGCACATAATGACACGACGATTTGTTTTAAATTGACATTACATCAGTCAGCGACATAGCAGCGCAGGTGCCGGTGATTTCAGCATCATGGCCAAGCGACATGGACAGATTGACCTGAGGGACTTCGGCTTTAAGAGGGCAAGTAGCACTGAAGGTAAGTCAAGAGTCAGGAATACTTTTATGTCACCAAAGGCGGAATCTCTGGACAGAAGCGATAACAACACAGTTAACGATGTTAGTTAGTTTGGAGCTTTTTTTCTTGTTAGCTAACACCAGCTAGCTAACTAACGTCAGGTTAGGCTTTACATTCACAAAGTTAATGTTAGATTTGGCTTCCGTTTCACCGGGAATAACTTACTGCAGGGTTTCCCACAGCACTTTACAGCGGCCGCCTAATAAAGTTGAATCTAATCTAAGTAACACACGCCTGCCTCCTTAACTAGCCTAAGTAGAAAAACTTTTTTATGAGCGTTATCTGCCGTGTTACTCTGTCCTGTCCGATCAGCGGCATCTGGTGGAATGTCATCGCGCTATCTCTCATCGTTCGCCAAACATTCTACAACATATAAATGGCAAGTGCAAGGAAAGCCATACTAGCCATTACTTTTCCTTGCATGAAATTAAAGACTAACAAAACTAACACATGTTCTAGTGTAAACCCTGTTACCCTGTAAACATTTCTCTAATTGAATATGGGCTAGGTGACTGCCCTCTTATTTTATAAAAAAACCTAACTTGACAGTAGGCTACTTGACTGTCTGCTCATTCTAACAAAACCATAATGCCATGGTTTTCTTTATATAGAGGATAACCATAACTAGATTTTGTAAATGGCACATTTGTTTAATCCATTTGTTCTTGCACTTCAATTAAAATGGACTTGACTTGAGAGGATTCATGTTCATTTACAATGTTTTGTGAGGTTTTGTTTCAACGTTTAATAGATGAATTCCCAATAGATTTATAGGTATCATGAGTATGAAGTTGCACTTGCACCCAGTGGAAAAATACTTTAATATAATATACGTAATATATCAATAGCATGCATGTTGTTTTAGAGTAATATAATATAATCATTTTATTTGTGCTTAAACAATAATCAAAAGGGTAACCCGTTGGTCTCCCACCATATGCGCTGTCATCAGCACAAATGATATGTCCCTAAACGTTAAATCCAATCGACCATCCCCCCTGATTTTTTTTACAACTCGAGTACTGTGTAAGGTTATAAAGTAAAGAAAGAATACTGCTAAAGTAATATATCATGCAGTGAGGTAAAAAGAAATTACCGTTTTTTTAAATGATGCTAGCGCGCGGCTCTTTGCGAAACAGAGAAAGCGTGTGCTGGAGACACGCGCGCACATATCAGACACGCGCAATAAATAATTAGAAATGCAGTTTTAATTGTGGTATTGAATTAAACTCCTGTTTAATAGCTGTCAGAAGTCATATTTATATCATTATTATGCAGATTTTACTCTGATCATAAATTTTCCATTTAATAACATAATAAATAGAAATGACCAGATTAATTAATGACCAGTGTCTAGGTTATCTGTAGACCTCATCACGTCTTATGGTGGTTTTTCTATTACAGTATTAAGTTTTTCTATTGTTTTTCTATTATTGATTGAGTTTTTATATGAGACAATGCATTTAAACTAGTTATAGGTCTCACACACTTCTCTAACACAGAAAAGACTATGAGTCTCATAGCAAAAAGACCATGATCTCATGGGTCAAAGGTTACAGGCCAAGTTGAACATCAAACAGCACCATAAGACATCCTTTGCACGCAAACGCTTTGAGCACACACACAATATGTACTCTTCACACAAGATCTGGTCTAAAATGCATGGTAGTTTTTGAAGTACATGTAAGCTATAGGGTAGTAAATGTCAATATGACATACATTCGCATTTCAGAGATGGATGTGTTTGTCTGTCATACAGTAGCAACTGACAAAATGACATACATCCACATTTTAAAGATGGATGTATGTACATATATTTTTTAATCCTTTAAAAGGTTTCGCCACAGTTAAAAGTTAATGTAAGAAGTTATAACTGTGGAAAGTCAAAAGAGGATGGGCAAACAAAAATAAGTGATGTCATGTAGAACCTGATTGGGAGAAGATGATGTCAGGTAAATATGATTGGTTTAAACTGTGATAACGACTTGAGAACAGTGTATAAAAGATGGAGTCAGAAGTGTAATTGTTGGGCATCTACAGATGAACTCTGTGTGTCTCACTTTGCTTGCTCGAGCAAATAAAGATTGAAACCTCTGGAAACCTGGCTCTCTGGTCTTCGTGAATTCTTTCAACATTGGCTGATCGACTTTTCGCCACACCATAATGGTGTGATCCAGGTTAGAGGGCAGGAGGCTGACGATCATGATGGGTAAGCCAGACAAGCTGACCGCACAAAAAAGGGCCCTAAAAACAGGTGAGCATATTTGCTTTGTAGAAAGTTTTGTGTGGTCCGCTAAAGGTAAACCCTGAATGTCGTTGGTCCTCGTAAGCCTCTCCTAAATTGAACAAAAATTTAAAATTGATGATAAGTATTGCACTAAGTTTGCTGAAATTTGCAGAGATCCAGGTTTTTGAGGTATGTTTTATGTTTTGTGTTTTGTGTGAAAGTGTTTGAAGAGTGAATGAATACGTGCCACGGAGCCAAGGGGCCGAGCGTAGATATCGAAGCGATATAAATCCCGTTAGGAACGGGTCACATTGCAGGCAGTGTGCCACGACAGTGGGTCGTGTTGCGCCAAGAGGGCAGGAAAATCCTGTTCAAGGAGAATAGGTCACGTCAGAAGGGGCGTGCCACGGGAGGGCCGTGTAGGGGCTGGATGCAGCCTAAATCCTGTTTAAGATAAACAGGTCACGTAGGGTGAATGTGTTGTAATATATTTTAATTTTGTTGTGTGTTGTAATATTCGCAAAAAGTGGTCTGAGAAGCAAAAAAGAGAGAGGAAAATCTCAGCTGGTAAGATTTTTTCTCTGGAGAAAAAAGGTGGGGGTTTGAAGCCTCAGCGTGTAAGTAAACCTAAGAAAAGTGATTTATTTGACGTGTGAAGAGGCCTTGAGAATGTGAGATAAGAATGGGAGAGACCAGAATGCTGCTGTGAAAAGAATAAACTGTGTTGCGTTAAGTAAAAAGTGAAAAGACATTGTTGTTTGTGTTTTGTGAATTTCTTTTTCATGATATAGATGTTTTGAAAAACGCATGGCTGAAGCTGAGCTGTTGGATGGGGAATGTTTACACTCATACTTTGAGAGAGTGAGAGAGCGAGGGAGAGCCTGAAGGGCTCTATGTGTGTGCGAAGCCAAGAAGTGGTTGAGAGAGTGAGGGACTCCGTGTGTGTGTGTGTAAGTTTGTTTGAGGGCTCAGAGAAATCCATGGATGTGTGAGTGTGTAGCCAGGAAGTGAATGAGAGCGAGAGAGAGGTGGAATTGTGTTTGCCTTTGTGTGTTTGTGCGCGCGAGTGAGTGAGAAGAGACAAGAAGCAGTTGATCTGAGAAAGTGAAGTTTTGACTTATTCCAATAATTTTATTTTTACTCTTTATTATTTTATATAGTTATATGGACGTCCTAGTATAAATAATAATAATAATAATAATTAATTTAGATAATAATGATAATAATAATATAGTGCGCATTTATTATCATAATTACATATACTGTATATTGCTTAAGACATATTGATATAAGATTATAATAAAAAATAGTTATTTGGAAATTATTTATGCACAATGCATATTTTTAATATTAAGCCTATAATGAATTAAGGGCTTCAGTGATAAGGACTGTATGAACTTTTAATTATAACAGCCTTTAAAAATGAGATATTTAAAGAGTACCTGAAATATGAAATGGGTTGGATTTGAACAGAAATACAGGCAAAGGAAGATAAAAATGTGTTTTTATTTTTATAAATAAGTTCTACAGCCCTCATCTATAATCCTTGTGCTCCAAATAATTATAAATTAATAAAACTTTATATTTAAAAATTAATAATAATAATCAAACATCTATAATGTATGTTTTTGAGAGGTGCACCTTCTAAATCTCTCTTTAATGAACCATATGTAAACCAACAGAATTACAAACTTGAGCTTTATTAAATGCTTACAGGCAGAGTAATGCCATTATGATATTTAAGAGGCTCTTATGAAGGACATTTTTTGGAACGGTTGCAAGATTGAACTAAGAATTTATATGAGACAATGAATTGTTGTGTATGAAGCTATATATTCACAGTAGCACAGACGAGGCCCTCAAGAGAATAAGACCAATAGTTCCTGAGGAAGCTTTACCAACAATCGACTTCACAATTGTCGAATGGACACCACCAGACTGACACATGCTGTGGGAACTGCCCAAGTGTGAGAGACAGTTGACCACTGCAATTCACGATGAATGGTTTACAGTAAATGGACACATTTCACAGTGAGTCAATCTGATCTAATTCATTATATGATAAAGGGTTTATATTGGGTTAAATATATATATATAAGGGTTAAATATTGGGACAATTGGATCAAGAATTTTTAATCAAATTTATAATAGAAAATATTTTTCTGACCTGATTTCTAGACTTTCATAGACCTAGGATTTTATTTTCAACAATACATTAAGTAATAAATCCGAAGTCCAAGTTTTTTTGGGGAGCCATGTGCTGAGGTCTGTGAGAATTGTTTACATTTTTGTTGATAAAGTGAGTGCTATCAGTTCTTCTTTCGCTTCACGGCTCCCAAACCTGTCTTTGAATCTTTGGGTACTGGTGTGGTTCCAGACTGATATAAGCATGTGTAGCGCAATGATTAATTATGTATTGCATTTCTGTTATGCTTTGGGTAAGGTGAAAACGTATGTGTGATGCAGCGGGAGCTTTAAAAAGAATGTAGTCTCAGGATACACCAGTAGATGGCGGTAGAGTGGCGCGGGGATTGGAAAACGGAACTCACGTGAATTTCTGTGTGAATAAGAGTTCCGTGATAGCGAGTGTCGCTATTGAAACTGTTGTTATTATTTTTCAGGTAAGCTGGTGTATATTGTAGGATACGAATGTACTAATGTTCACGATAACTGTGTGTATATTGCATATAAGTCTTGAGGAGTCTTTAATACCAGTATCTGTTGTATTAAGTGTGTTTTATGTTGATTTATGTGTTCGCACGTGTGTTGCTACGTGCTCAGACGATTTCATGTCGGGTTATAAAGATATTTCTGGTGAATAAGAGTTCCGTGATAGCGAGTGCCGCTATTGAAACTGTTGTTATTATTTTTCAGAATAAATTCTTCTAAAATGTGTCAACTTCCCGGAAAATCATTCTTTCACGTCTGAGAAGTGTTACATATGTGGTTGTTCAGCCTTTGCTTGAGATGTAAGGTTTGGATGAGAGCTGCGTTAATAACTTTCGGCCTGAACAAAGTGATCTTTTTTCTCAAAACTTTTAGAAAGTCATGTCACAATTAATCCTGTTTTTGAATATAGCTAATTTATTAGAAACCATTTAGAATCTGGATTCACTGCTTTCCATAGCACAGAGTCCGACTTGTTGAGAGTGTTTAATGTAGTTTTGCACAATAGACTGGGATTTGACATTGGTCGACTGCGGAGCCGCATTGTCACTAAAGTTTAACGCTGTTTACTTGACTTACTTAAACAATAAATACGTTCTATTTAAATAGTTTTCTAAACTGTTCTTCATTGTTGTCACTCTCATTGCTACACTGTCTATTGCTGTCTACAGCAAGATCACTTTTCTTAGAAATACACCAGAATATACAATTAGCCAATTAGTATTACTGTATGTTTAATGGCATCTAAAATCTGGATAAAAACAACTTTTATATACATACATATTTATGCCTAAAATTTTAAAACTATTGTAGGTAGGACAGAGTTATTAATAGACCTTTATAACAGTGCAGCCTTAATATAACTTTAGCATAATCATGTTTTAAAAAGCCTAATAAACTGTGACCCTGTCTATCCACAACATGACAGGACTGTTGTCACCTGACCTGACATAATAATGCATTAATACATTTCATATGAGCACATTGCTAAGATATAGCTTACTATACTCATTACAAATTCCATAAACAGAAGCAATTAGGAGAATGTTTAAGTGGCTTACTTTGGTTTGTTTAATCTTTATATCATGTTCATGATATAGATTTTTATTGCCTGAAACAGCTGTACTGATCACTAACGGTTAGACAGAAACATTATTTTTAGATAATAATTTAGAAAAATGGATATAAAATAATATATAATAAACGCATATGAAACAATTGGTTGCATGATATTCAACTATATTTAGCTAACGTTTAAGTTGGAATAAAGCCAATCATTAAGCAATGTGGTTTAATGTGGAACTCAACGAAGGCAAAACCTATCCTATTGGCGATACATTGCAGAAAATAAAACTTAACCATTTGTGTACCACAAACTGAGCTATTTTTCAAAATACGATTGTAAAAGATTTTTCATTTCAGTTAAATGATTCCTGGATAAATAAATGTTGAATAACATAAGTAATTAGTAAAAAACACAAGGCACGGACGGACATCAGTGGTTATATATGTGTAGATTAATTGTTTGTTTGAAATTATTGATAAGGACCATTTAGTGTTTCCTGATTATTGGCAGCGACCCGTCCCTACCCAGATGGGAATGATAACAATAGCCTATGCATTTTGATTTATTTTATGACAGGCCAACATGCCGCTTACCAGCTTTGATATCGATTTACAACTAGGTTCCGTTTCTAAACATTAGTTAGCCAACAATGGGTAATACTCCTAAAGCAGTTCTTCATCTCAATAGTTCATGTCAACGGATTTAATAAATATTTAAAAACCATTTAAATATTAACTGTCTATTAGTTAGAATTTATCAATGAACTAACACGAATAAACAACTAGATTAGTATAGGTTTCATCTAGTATTTATATAGGTTATGTAGAAGAAATATTTTTTATCAATTATGGGTCATTTCCAAACTTAAATTGTTTTTAACTTTTCAAGATCTGGAGAAGGTCATTCATGCTTTTGAACCTCACGATTAGACAGATGTAATTTGCTGTACTCAGGTCTCCCTGAGTCATGGCTTTCACGCCTCCAGCTGGTAGAAAAATGCAAATGCAAGGCCAGGGGCAAAGAAATATGACCAGGTCATTCCAATTTTAGATTTGCTTCATTTAGTTTCTGGCCCAGCTTAAAGTTCAGTACAAGATAATTCTTATCCCTTTGTCATCTTCCAGACTTTTAAGATCCATTGACAAGGGCTTGTTACATGTCCCCTGCTGTAGGTTAAAATCTAAGGGTGACAGAACTTTCTGTCCATCATTTGGGAACCAACACCTTCTGGACATCCATCTTGCATCTTCCATTATTGTTTCTAAATCGAGGATGAAAACTTATCTTTTCTCATTGGAATTTTAAAATTATTTTATTTCATTTTATTGCTGTCTGTTTTGTCCGATTGTTAATTGATATTTTATTTTACATTGAACAGCACTTTGGATAGTTCTGTTATGTGGAAATGTGTTATATAAATACAATTTACTTACTTACTCCCACTGGAAAAATCACTTAAACAGGTTTTAAAATATTTTATTAAGTTTATATAGCTGTTTATTTTGGTGATATTTATTAAGCACTGAAATATTCTTCCAGAGTGTGAGGATCTGGTTTATCTGGATTCAGTTGTTCAACCATGAAATATGCCTAATAAGATTAAGGCTGGAAATGAAATTAAGTCTGGTTTTGAATTTATATTTGTTTGTAACTCAAAATAATAATATAATAATTATTTACCTGTATTACAATTATCAGAGATTTTTAATGAATGCAATTCATTCAATTGGAAACCCACTTGAAGTAAAATAACTTGGAAAATCAGACAAACTGGTTATTTGCAGTGTATTAAGTGTCTGTGTAATGCTTGATCACTGACGCACTTACAAAACAAAAGGGATTTTGATACTTGACAAATCTTATCTAATTTAAATACAACACAATTAAAATAGATTTTTTCTTTTTATGTTCAGACATTTATTGAACTTTATCCCTGACATTTACCACTAAGAATGGATATAAAAGGGGTGTCATTTTCTTTTGATACATTTTATTTTACTGTTCGCTCTGTTTTTGGATAGTAAGGGAGGCAGTGTATAATTGTATACTCTCACATGGGGACTAGTATAGATAGCTTCATAGAATTGGTAAGGCAGACAGCTAGATGTTTTGTTTTGTTCAATGTTTTTGCATCTAAAATATGTACAATGTATTTTTAATTTATTATTTTATTGATATAATCAAAACTGTTATGCGAGTACACCTGGTGCTCAGATTCTGAGAAGCTGCCAACCAACTGAGCTGCTGAACCTGATCTACATAGCAGCAGATCTACAAGTGGTGGCGACAACAGTACAGGGCCAGTGGCTGTTATATCTGAAGACAGCGTCACCCAGACGATTTCCATCTGGGCCAGCTGGAGTGTGGCTCTCTGGGCGTGCACAAGGCGACACGACACGAAAGATCCAAGCATCTTGACAAGCCTTCACGACCGCATCGAAACCCATCTTGACAACAGAAAATAACTCAGAAGAACTAATATCTTCAGAGAATCAGGCTCACCTTTCATCTACGAGCTGGTCGATATTACTGGATATTTGACATTATCGCATACGGACATCAATTCGTACTTCTGGACCTATTACACAACTTTCTAACACAACAATTGAACTTTATTAAATGTGGAAGCAAGTAGTGCCTTGGACAATAGATGATCACAGCCGACGAGAGTTAAAGACTCCAGATTCCAGACGATTTACGTTTGATCCATATTCAGTGGAACAAGCTCCTTGGACAGAGGACAATAGGACAAAAGCATCTTAGCAGCAGCATATACCACAATAGCTAAACAATACCCATTCTCTATAACCACACTTGGAATGAACACAGTTGTTGGTTGAACAAGACCTAACCTTAGACCCGTGCTTGATAGAGTCACAGGACCTTTAACAATACAGCACACCAAGTTTGGCTGCTCTATCTGGCGATATACCAACACCTATTACAATCTAGATTAAGACATTGTGTGGTCATGGAGCTTGACGTTACAACGACTGACGACAAAAACTTTGACACCCTAAATGACACTACAATCCTGTGCAATGGATTGACACTTTGCAGCAAACGACAGATCAACGATGGATTCAGCACTACCTATGACACATGGATGGACTACCCTGGTTCTCCACATCCTTATGCAATGAACATGTTGTGGAGGCAAACCACACGGCTAGAATCTACAATCCAAGGAACTGCAATGTTTGTGTCCAGTTTCCCAAAAAATACCACTGGAGGGAACTGGTGGACTCATCAGAACTCTGACACAGTGATTGAAATGACTATGGTAGCAGCAGCAGCATTTGACAATTCCGAAGAGCTATATTACCTCAAGAATGACACCTGGACACTTATCAAGATCACCAAGAGAGTATTTGGCCAGGTGGCAACAGTCCGGGAATTCCCAGAGAATCTGATATGCTACGCAAGGACTACAGGATGTCATCACTTGGGAAGAACCCAGAGACGAAACTGTTCACATATCTATGAGGAGACAACAACCAACCGCACTACCAGAGAGGCGTGTCTGAGATGCCTGAGAAAAGTGCCAGTAAAATATCCTTCTCAACTTAAAACGGACCAATGGTTCGAAGACCTGACTCAACCAGTAATTGCATAAAAGGTCTACACTGAAGCAGAACGGTGTCGATGCGCAGCACATTGTTCTATGCTACATGTTCTGGACGAAAGAGGCACTGGAATCATACAAGACAACTATTGGTTGTGTGGTTACAGAGTGTACTTATCTCTACCAAAAGATTGGACAGGAGTGTGTTCCTTGGTACAACTGCATGGAGGAGCAATCGTCATACCACATGAAGGGATGTCACGAAAGCAGAGGACACGGAGAGGACTATTAGACTTCCTATCTGACAAATCAGTCCCAAAGAATCATCATTTATGGACACTGGCGGAGAAAGTATGAGCTGCTTTAATCCTATGTTGGGAGTCAGTTCTTTGATGAATGAAGTTGAGATCACCAGATTTGAACTTACATCGTTTATGAATACCACGAACATTGTCATGAAAGGCATCAAGGAGGAGCTACGTGGACTAAGATTGACTGTGTTGCAAAACCGCTTGGTCTTGGACCAGTTGACAGCAGCAAAAGGAGGAGTTTGTGCTGTCATTGGGGAAACCTGTTGCACCTATACCCCAGAGAACGACGCAGATGGACATCTCATCGATGAAGGGATGAAAAACATTTCATTGATGGTTGAGACTTTGACCAAATCTGAGGTTACCTCAGATACTTTTAACTGGAACTGGATCAAGGGTGTTTTTACCAATATGAAAAATGTAATGTTACTTGTGGTTTGCATTATTGCATTTCTTTTATTGACATTATGCATTTGGCCATGTATAATGAAGTCATTTCAGCGAACAGCTGCAGCCGCTGTTCCGAGCCAGATGATTGTGTATGCTGTATCACAACATAGCATGGATAATACTCACACATATGCTAATATTTACTAAGGGTCAAAAATTATATTAAGTTTAGAGGGTTTAAAACAGAAATACTCATGGTATTAAGTATTTACAGAGTGGCAGAAGGATTTTTAATATTGCTTGCTAATAATAATCACGCAATTTAATTTTTTAATTTTTAAGAAAACACTTTTGAGCACTTTTATCTATTATTTGATATTGCATTTTATGTTAGTATGAGATTCCCATAGTTAAGGATAACATCTGATTGGAGTGTGAGGCTTTTCAGCCTCAAAGGGGGGGTTGTATGGTGGTTTTTCTATTACAGTATTAAGTTTTTCTATTGTTTTTCTATTATTGATTGAGTTTTTATATGAGACAATGCATTTAAACTAGTTATAGGTCTCACACACTTCTCTAACACAGAAAAGACTATGAGTCTCATAGCAAAAAGACCATGATCTCATGGGTCAAAGGTTACAGGCCAAGTTGAACATCAAACAGCACCATAAGACATCCTTTGCACGCAAACGCTTTGAGCACACACACAATATGTACTCTTCACACAAGATCTGGTCTAAAATGCATGGTAGTTTTTGAAGTACATGTAAGCTATAGGGTAGTAAATGTCAATATGACATACATTCGCATTTCAGAGATGGATGTGTTTGTCTGTCATACAGTAGCAACTGACAAAATGACATACATCCACATTTTAAAGATGGATGTATGTACATATATTTTTTAATCCTTTAAAAGGTTTCGCCACAGTTAAAAATTAATGTAAGAAGTTTGATATATAACTGTGGAAAGTCAAAAGAGGATGGGCAAACAAAAATAAGTGATGTCATGTAGAACCTGATTGGGAGAAGATGATGTCAGGTAAATATGATTGGTTTAAACTGTGATAACGACTGGAGAACAGTGTATAAAAGATGGAGTCAGAAGTGTAATTGTTGGGCATCTACAGATGAACTCTGTGTGTCTCACTTTGCTTGCTCGAGCAAATAAAGATTGAAACCTCTGGAAACCTGGCTCTCTGGTCTTCGTGAATTCTTTCAACATTGGCTGATCGACTTTTCGCCACGACAGTCTCTACAACATTCTCCATGGGATTAATTCACAACATTATTTGAGGATGTGGCTAGGACGTTTCTGGAACGTTAGCAGAAATTCTAAAAAATTGAACATTGCCAAGACGTCCTCAAAACGTGGTCACAAAATAATGTCACGGTGACCAAATGAAGACGAACTGGCGGTGTCCTCAGAATGTAATGTGTTTGCTGGGTAATCATTTGACCACACAGGGCACTTTGCAAATATAATTTGTCATTAAACTAGATGAATTCAAATTATTGTGTTTTTAAAAAAAAAGAGAGTCTTGCGTGACGTGTAAAGGACGTCAGTGGACGTCTATTCACAACATTTTTAAAACTAATTGGGGAACTCAAATAAATCATTGCAGTATTATTCAAGGTGTAAGCAGAATTGCTTTTGCATATTTCATAAGAATTTTACAGAGGGTCATGATGGACTAAAAATGCATGTGTAAAGGACGTCAAATCAGGGTATTTATCAATGATGTACAGTATAAAGTACCTCAAATCAATACTTGAGTAAAAGTACAAATATCTTGCCAAAGAACTACTTTGGTAGAAGTTAAAGTCACCTTTTAGAATAAGACTTGAGTAAAAGTCTTAAGAGTATCAGCTAAATATTGTACTTAAGTATGAAAAGTACTTTTTTGATATTAAATGTACTTAAGAATTCAAAGTAAAGTAGACACGTTTTGTTAACTATTTTTTTATATTGTTACGTGTAGAGTACATCAGATTGTGTTACCTTCTGCCTATTGTCCACAGGTCCTAATGTTGGCACATGAACATCCACTCTCCGGTCATCTGGGTATTACCAAGACATATAAGTGTATTTTGAGTTTTTTTATTGGCCTCGCTTGAGAAGCGGTGTAGTCAAGTACTGCCGAGAATGTTATAACAGTCACAAGCCTGCTATAGGACTAGTGTGTAATATCACTTCCAAGTCACTAGAGGGACTATAGAGCTCACAGTTGGTTATTAAAGCTGCTTAGCCGGTAGTAGAAATAGGAAGCTATTGAGACTGAAGCATGGTCATCTGTTCAAGATGTTTGTGTCCTAGTTGGGAAACATGTGTTTTAAGCCTAACATCAAGCTAGGGAAGAGAGAGCGAACGCTCCGTCTAAAATGAACTGGTGGTGGTGTAGGAGTAGTGCATGTAGAAAGGAGCATGTTGAAAGTGATGACAAAGTGGTCAGAAATGTGAAGAGGTGTGACTTTAATGTTATCTGTGGTGAAGTTACGGGTGTAGATGAGCTCAAGCTGGTTTCCTGATCTGTGAGTACAGGCTGTGATGAGGCGCGTGAGATCGAACGAGGCGGTGAGGGTGTGGAAGTCAGAAGCATAGGGTTTCTCCAGGTGGATGTTGAAGTCCCCGAAGACTACAAGAGGGCCGCCATCCTCCAGGAATGATGAGAGCAGCACATCTAACTCTTCAATGAAGTTGTGAAGAGGACCTGGGGGGCGTAAACTACAACAACACTGAGCTGAGTGGGAGAACGTCTTGGTTACGGATGTAACCTCAGTTCCCTGATGGAGGGAACGAGACGTTGTGTCGAGCCGACAGATGGGGTTCGTCCTTGAGAACCAATTGCTTCCGACTACTTAGAAAAGGCCAATGAAAATTGGCGAATGAAATTTGCATGCTGGACTCCGCCCCCGGATATCCGGGTATAAAAGGGAGACGGCGTGCTTCATTCATTCACCTTTGTTCTGAGGAGCCTGAGACCTCTCATGACTGCAGCAGTGGGCAGCACGTGTTGTGGCAAGAAGGACACAACGTCTCGTTCCCTCCATCAGGGAACTGAGGTTACATCCGTAACCAAGACGTTATCTTTCTGTCGGTCTCTCGATGTTGTGTCGAGCCGACAGATGGGGCTCCTATGGAAAACGCCACAACACTGTGCCCTGTCAAAATCTCTAGCGAAGCGACGGTGACTGGCCTGGGCGTGTCAGCCGTGAACGCTACCGCGAAATTGTAACCTACCAGTGGGTAGGTAGGGGGTCCCAGAGCTTTACTTGAAAGGTGGGAAGGCCCCTGCTTTCGGTACCGTAAAGGCTTCGGTACCGCTTTTGGTACCGTAAGGCCACTGGGTAAGCTCTACTTCCTCAAATGGGGGATGCGCTACAGAGACCACTTCCTACCGGAGGGAGGAGTTTAGTGGAGATACCAACATGGTCTCACCGATAGGGTAGAACTCATGGGAAGAATGTGCGGACTACAGGAGTTAACCGCAAGGTGGAGGTCTACCTAGGGAAGGTCATGGGTTACCAGGGTGGGAACCAACATGAGGATACATCAGACGGAACCACCCTGCTGGGGGGGTTACAACATCTGGTAGCACTAGGTCCGGTTAGAGCTATGTTGTGAATAACTCAGGTGGTACCCGGCCCAAGGGGCAGGGCTGCTCTGCCCAGCCCTCCCACAGGAGGTGCTTGCTTAGTGATGGATGCAGTGCCTGTTCTTCACCCAGTGGGGAAAGAAGGGAGGCTGAGTTAGTACGCTGACCCACTTAGAGAAAGGGGGGAAGGTACTGTCATAGGCATACACCCTACCAGTTGCCGGTCCTACATGTTGCCATGCAGGACGCGGGCTGACACCGGTTCTACGCGGAGGTTGTAGAACCTCGCGAAGGTGTTGGGTGTAGCCCAACCCGCAGCTCTGCATATGTCTGTCAGAGAGGCGCTGCATGCCAGTGCCCACGAGGAGGCTATACCCCGGGTGGAGTGAGCTCTCACTGCGAGTGGGCACGGGCACGGTCATACACTTTCAGTGTGGATGGGAAGAGGTTAGTCTAGAGTCTCTCTTGAAGAAAGGACAGCACGGTCCCGATCGCACAACTCCGTGGGTCTTCTCTTCGAGAAGCGCACCAGGACGAGAAGAGGCGCCACTTGTAGGCATACAGTCGCCTAGTGGCTGGTGCCCTTGCCTGAGATATGGTCTCTACCACCGCCGGGGGTAGGCCACTCAGGATCTCCTCGTCCCATCCAGGGGCCAGACATGGAGGTTCCAGAGGTCTGGACTTGGATGCCATAACGTGCCCTTCCCCTGGGCAAGCAGGTCCTTCATCAGGGGAATCGGCCAGAGGGGAGCTGTCGTCAAGAGCATTAGCTCCGAGAACCATGTCCGGTTGGGCCAGTGTGGCGCAATGAGTATAACTTGATGCTCCTCTTCCCTGACCTTGGACCGAGTCTGTGCATTGAGGCTCACTGGGGGGAAGGCGTACTTCTGCTTGTCCCGCGGCCAGCTGTGCGCCTGGGATATACGTGGCACACAGGGAGCGGGTCACCTGCTGACTTCCCTAGCAGGCGGTACCTAACGGTCAGGCGAGTGAGACGGGGTGCGAGCGGTGCGCGAGCGCTTGGCTGACGGATTTACACTCGCAGTGGCCCTCATATCACCCTCGCCGCTCACCTTGGTGGACGGTATGGCCTTAGCCATTCTCATCATGGCCCGGGAAGCATGCGAGGTGGTGGCTGGTTTTCGAGAGAAGGCAGCCACCCGTGACCGCAACATCTGAATGACCATCCGCCCGCAGTGCGGGCAAGATGAGTCAACGAAGGCTGCCTCAGCGTGCTGGAGACCCAAACACTTGAGGCAGACATCGTGTCCGTCCCCCTCCTCGATGAGGGTATCGCATCCACGAGAACAGTGGGACATGCCACGCTGGAGAAATTTGCTCTTTTAGAATTCTCGAATACCTCTGGAACCGCCGAGACGCCCAGGGGAAGTCGCCGCAGGAAGGGACAGACCACTGCACCACGTCGTAGGACCAGCAGTCTGAAGTTGCTAAGTAGTAGCGAAGTATGCAATTCATGAGCGAAGGCTCCGAAGAATAAAAGGTGAATGAATGAAGCACGCCGTCTCCCTTTTATACCCAGATATCCGGGGGCGGAGTCCGGCATGCAAATTTCATTCACCAATTTTCATTGGCCTTTTCTAAGTAGTCGGAAGCGATTGGTTCTCAAGGACGAACCCCATCTGTCGGCTCGACACAACGTCGAGAGACCGACAGAAAGGGAAGTGATAGTAACAGCATAGTATTCAAATGAATAGTTGTTGCATAGTATTGGGTATTTTTAAGGAACTTATCATGAATTTTCACTATAGTATAAAATAAAAGCACACCTTAATCAATTCTTCACTCACCACAATTATGTTATGCACTATGAATGCACTATGATTATGTTTATGTCATGGTTCTGCCCCACCTTGTCTTGCTTTTCTTGACCTAGTGGCAGAACCATGATAGAACCTCTTGTTTTATACGGAGAGAGTCCATTTTGGTATTCCATATACTCCTTCTCTCCGGTGTGGCGTCTCTGTTCCCGCCCTTTCGTCTCGTTATTGCTTGTTAATTAATTCATGTCCCGCACCTGTCCCCTTCTTGATTTAGTCCCCTTTATATAGTCCTCTTGTTTCCTTGTCCTGTGCTGAATCATTGTACTCTGTCGTTTCGTGTGGGTGAGTTCTTGTCTTGTTAAGTGTAGCCTAGTCTTTTGTTGTACGTAATAGATGTTATTTCTAGTTTAGTGTAGTAAGTCCTTGTTCTTGTTATATGTCATGTTTACAGTTTATTTTACCCCCACGTGGGTCTTTGTTTTGTATGTTTTGTTATTTATTAAAAGTCTAGTTTACCCCTTACCCTGTCTGCACTTGGGTCCTCTGTCTGTGTATCCGTGTCTCTCATCCCCGATTCATGACAGTTTAACTAAGTACTCATAGGAAACGTAGCCAACATAGATAAATCACAGTTTTGTTAACGAATTGTTGCACTTTTATGATATTACAGTTTTATTATAACTAAAGAGATTGAAATTGGTATATCTAATAAATGATTGCTTACACAAATGCACATTGTATGGTTTTAAGCACACTTGAGCACCGTGAACAACCAGTAATGTCTGAGGCCTAAGATTTTGGAAGGTTTTTGGAGCCTGCTTTGACCTAAAATTGACCCAACCACAAAGGTGGAAAGAGTACTGGAAATTTGTACTTAAGTACAAGTACTATTACATTGCTGAAATTGTACTCAATTACAAGTAAAAGTACTGGTGTTAAAGTAATTGAGTAAAAGTAAAAATTACTCTTCTCAAAAACTACTCCGAGTACTAGTTACGTGTTATTTTTATTTAATTAATTAAGAATAATTATTAATAATCAAATTTGGAGATTTATATAGAAAATAGCTAATTATAACAAAACACATCTTTACCTTACTGATAAAGCATATAACTGGATACAACTCAGACAAAATAACCATTCAATGTGTTGTTCTGTCCGTCTGTCTGTCTATCATGAGTTCAGTTTTCCAGTTAAAACCATTTATGCACTTCCAACACTGTTCAATCATGTGTACTAGGCCCCACAATGCAGAAATTAATCAATAAGAGCCCCAAATACTGCATGCAAAAAATGTTAAACATTTGTAACCTAAATTGCATTGGATTAGCATTAACAGTCATATCTGTAGAGGAGCTGGCAGATCAATTACAAAATCTCAAGCCATCCAAGATGTATGTGACATTATTTCTTAGGTAGAACAATAAAGATTTTTAATTGGAGTTGTGGTCAATGGTTTTTCATGGTTCATGTCTTTAAAAGTTCAAAATACAGACAGAGGCAACATAAAAGTAATCCCTGCGGCTTCTTTCGATGTAATGATGTCTTATTTAAGCAAGTCGATCGAACTGTGCAAGAAACTGAATGTTATTTAATACATTATAACTGGTAATGCACAGTTTGCGAAACTGCTTCGCATGCGTTCCAATCGCATATGTTCCCTACTCACTTATAAGGGCAGAGCACTTGATGTAGAGACTTTGGAGAGAGATGGACAATTTTATCTCATGATATAGCTGTTTGGATGAAAGTTGGCGAACGGAGTGATACAGGAACTCAATATTTCTCCATATCTCGGAAGAGCCTTCGTATTGTGTCCCTTTCCCGCAGTGACTTTCAAGTGCGCAAAACTGCCGTTTGATACGCGCCCTGCCTGCCGCACGCGTTCGTCCTCCTCCATGATTAAACTAAATTGGCGGCAGATGTTTTGAAATCTGTGTGACGCAAGTTTTCTATGCGATTTGAGTGGACGGGGTCACGTGACGGGACTGATTATTCTCCTTAGCCAATCACATGAAAATTAAACATAAAGTAGCGACGAGAATGTGAGGAAAAATAGCTCAGTAAAAGTACCCATACAGCACTAAAAATGTACTCAAGTAAAAGTGAAAGTACACTGTTTTTAAACTACTTAAAAAAGTACAATTCCTGAAAAAAACTACTCAATTACAGTAATTTGAGTATTTGTAATTCGTTACTTTCCACCACTGGTAATTTTACTCGTGGACTGGTTATCTTCGTGACTTTGAATTGTAGGGTTTAGCCACAGCTTGCACGCTTGGCCGGTAGTGAGAAGTCTAGTAGACAAAACAGAAAAAGCACAGGAAATAAAGTGTAAGAGTGAAAGGCTGTTCTGTGTCTTTGCCAGAGCAGAAATAAGTTTGGCGTGTGTTCTATCGTTTGGTTGAACTTTTTATCTTGTAGAGAAATGTTGTTTTTAATTGTCAGTTGTTTCGTGTTCTTTGTCGATTTGTCAATTTTGTAAAATACAATCAAAATAAATGACTGTTTGTTAATATTGGCTGTGCATTACCATCATGAATGTGGAGGTCTTTACATTTTTTATGTTTAATAATATAAAATATATATCTATATACAGTGTATATATATANCATGGAGAAAGCGGGTGACAGAGCAAAATACAACCACAGTTTTTATATATACAGTATATATATATATATATATATATATATATTATGAAAGCTTCCGATTGTCTTTAAGATGAACTCTGAACCACATTCAGTATTTATAGCTTTTCTCAAGAAAGCTGTCTCTATCTTTCACTCTCTTTGTTCCTGTTCCTCCATGTGCACTTCCTGTCCTGTCCAGATACCATCTTTTAAAGACACTAACAGTTCCACAGGTGTTCTGTTTATCTTTTTGTATTTCTATTCAATATGCATAAGAATGCATTTATTACATTTGTTCATCAGCTTTCCTGTAGCTCAGTGGTTAGAGCATGGCACTAGCAATGCCAAGGTCATGGCTTCGATCCTAGGCATTGCATGTACTCAGAAACAATTGTATAGTAGAATGCAGTGTACGTCACTTTGGATAAAAGCGTCTGCCAAATCCGTGAATTTGCATTTATCTTATCACCTTTATATTGTCTTTATGACCTTTTAATCCATCCATTGATTGATGTAAAATTAAGCTGTGGACACTTAAGCTGTGTGTGTGCGTGCGTGCGTGCGTGGTTTTGTGCACACAATGACAGCACGTCGGAGATGATGCTAGATTTTAAAAGTGCATCTGTGGCCAGCAGCACAGGAAGTGATGGAGGTGTGACAGGAAGAAATGAAAGAGAGGGAAAGACATGAGAAGAGAGAGAGCGTGACAGACAGAGTCAAACAGAGAAAGTGTAAACTGAAGTATGGCAGCAGGGTAAAGATGAGCTGAAGCTTTTCAAGTACAGTATAAGATCCTGTTCTCACAACACAATTGTGTGATCAAGTCCCTGTGATCAGAGAATCCATTTCTGAAACCACCGATCTGCTGAAAGACACCAGATCAACTGTGAGTAACCTGATGTGTGTGTGTATTTGTGTTCTCTGTCAGCTGACTGAGAAACTGTCTGAACATAAGTTAAAATTTCAATGTGACTTGTAAATCATACAGTTCGGTCTAAAATGCTGAATTCACTAGTTCACTGCTTCTATTTTTATTTTTTTATTTCAATGTTTATATAGTAGGCATCACAGTTTGAATGAAACATTAAATGAAAATTAATTTTAGATTTAATATTTAGTATTTGGTATTTGGTATGGCCTCCATTTGCAAGAGCATGCATTTAAGGTGATATGGACTCTGGATTTTTGAAAAATTTGTAGGGCACGATTTGATAATGTTCCAAATGCTTATTGTGTTTTTCATTAGAAATAAAGGTATTTTTATGTTAAAATAGTCCATGTAACAAAAACTGCTGTACATTTGACAAGTGACTGTAATTGTACAGTTTCCTTGTTTTACGTCATTTCTTTGTTTAATATTTATCACAATTCTAAAACCTGTTTATTTTATTAAATAAAAAAATGTGGTAAAACATCTGGGCTCCACTTTATAATTGAGAAGTGTGTGCCAAAAGTGTTATATGAGCGCTTAAAGGGATAGTTTACTATAAGAGCGCTTAAAGGGATAGTTCACGCAAAAATATAAATTTTGTCTAAATTTATTCACCCGCATTTTTGTTTAAAACCTGTATAAGATTCTTTCTTCAGTGGAACACAAAAGAAGATATGCTGAGAAATGTCTCAATGGTTTTGTATGTATACAATGGAAGTCAATGGGGGTCAGTGTTGTTTGGTTACCACCCTTCTTCAAAATATATTATATTGTGTTCTACAGAAGAAAGAAAACAATAACTGTGGTAAATATGGTATTTCTTCCTGTTTGGACAATAGCACATTTTCATTATTTTTGTTTATATGAAATGTTGAGTAGGCTACACAGAATACAACAGACATTTTAACTGCTCAAAGACAAAATCCAAGTCACTTAACTAAAATGACTGTCCTGATGTTATCAGCAGAAATACAGAAGTAAATCTAGATGACTTCATTTAAGAAGTGGATTTCCATTTGAGTAGGTTCAGATTTGTGTCTTAAATGAATGTTGTGAACACAGCGTGAGAAAGGACAAGAGGTTTTAGAAAAGTAGGAGAACAGAATACAATAGGGGGAAAATACAAATAAATGACATGGTAGAAGTTTTTTATTGGTATGACAATTTAATTATAAATAATGAAATTGATATGTTAAATTGGTGGTGTGGTGGAGCTAACATTTAACCTAAATGTTCTTTACCTTCAAAGGTACCTTCAAACATTTACCTTCATCTTGTTCTACGTCTCTCTATAAGAGCCTGTTTGTAAGTGCCGTTCTCTTTAGTCTTTCTATGGGTGTCTTTCTATATGAGCCTCTCTATAAGTGTCTCTCTATAAGAGCTTCCCTATAAATATTGTTCTAAGTCTCTCCATAAGAGCATCTCTATAAGTGTATCCCTTTAGTTCTTCTATTCTTTCTCAATTAATCCCTAATTTTATTCTTCTTACTCAAACAACTGGAGGTTTTGCTTTTAACTGACTGCTGGTGTCCTTTGATGTCCTTGATGAAGTAGACATTTCGTGTGGGATATTTCTGTGTGAATGTGTCAGTCTTCACATCCTCTAGATTGGCGTATAACTCTTTGACCTAATTTTTAGTTTGCTCTTCGGTTCACTGTGCATATCCTCAGATGTTTCTGTACACCAGGGGCCTCATTTATAAAACAGTGCGCAGAAACCTTCCTAAAAGGGAACTTACGCCAGAATGATGAAAAGGGCGTACGCAAACAAAAATTGAGATTTATAAAACCTTGTGCACGCACACCTGCACGCAATTTTCCCTTTATAAATCACAGATTACCTGCAAGTGTGCGTACGTGAATCAGCCTCATATCCCGCCCTGTACACGCCCATTTTTACCCATAAATAGTCAATGCAAAGCAGCTCATGAATGCTTATTCATATATTAATACGCCTGACATCCAATCCGCTTGTTAAACCTGACGTCACGCACCATTATGGACATATACCGTTTCCGGGTTCAACCGCTATCAGATGCCATAGAAAAATAACAAAAATTTATGTAAAACCCCCGATCCTTTATCTCTGTAACTCAACTCAACTTTATTTATAAAGCGCTTTTACAATTTTCATTGTTACAAAGCAGCTGTACATGAGACATATTGACTATAAGCAAAATAATTAAAGTTGTACCTGCAAAAACAAGAAAAGGTTGAAAACACAGAAGACAGACATACCCACATACAAAACACTCCACACACTCAATGTGCACACGTACTAACACACATAGACATAGAGACACACACACACGGATGCGCACGCACACACACACAACACACACACACGTACGTACACAGACAAGTACGCACACAAACACACACACGACAACAACTCCCCCCTGGCCGATTCCCCTGACAGAGGACCCTCTGTCACAGGGGAAGGGCACGTAACGGCATCCCAGGCAGACCCCTGGAACTTCCATGTCTGGATGGGACGAGAAGATCCCAAGTGGCCCACCCCCTGCGTGGTTGGGACATCACTCAGGCTAGGGCCTCGGCCACTAGGCGGCTATACGCCCATAAGTGGCGCCTCTTCTCATCCTGGTGCTCTTCTCGAAGAGAAGACCCGCAGAGTTGCTCGATCGGGAATGTGCTGTCCCTTCCTCAAGAGAGACTGGAGAGTAACCTCTCCCCCCTCCACACTGGGAGTGTATGTAGCCGCTACGGCCGCTCATCACGACCCAGTTGCTGGGAAGCAAGAGGCCCTCCCCTTCGAGCCCCTCGGAGCTGCCGCTCTTTCTCACCTCACGATAAAGAAGGCTCTCCTGGTAGCGGACCTACAAGCACCCTCCGTGTCCACAGATTGCCTAGAACTCGGGCCCGGTGATTCTCACGTTATCCTGAGACCCCGTCCCGGCTACGTGCCCAAAGTTCCCACCACTCCCCTAGAGACCAGGTGGTGAACCTGCAGGCGCTCCCCACTGGGGAGGAAGGCCCAACCACATCCGTGTTGAGTACAGTACGCGCACTGCGCCTCTACTTGGACCGCACACAGAGCTTCAGAAGCTCTGAGCAGCTCTTTGTCTGTTTTGGAGGTCAGCAGAAGGGGAGGACTGTCTCCAAACAGAGGCTGGCGCACTGGATCACACTCAAGATCGCCCCTGCCCATTAGGAGTGAGGCACTCCCCATGGGCACTGGCTCAGGGCGCCTCTCTGGCAGACATCTGCAGAGCTGCGGGTTAGGCTACACCCAACACCTTCATGAGGTTCTAATATCTACGCGTGCAACCGGTGTGAGCCCGCGTCCTGCAAGGCAACACGTAGGACCGGCAGCCGGTAGGGCGTACGCCTGCGAAAGCTCTTCCCCCTTCCTTAGGTGGGTCAGCTATTTCCGCCTCCCTTCTTTCCCCACTGGGTAAAGAACAGGCATTCCATCCATCACTAAGCACCTTCCTGGGGGCAGGCTGGGCAGAGCAGCCCTGCCCCCTTAGGCCAGGGAACAGTTGAGTTATCTACCATATAGCTCTAACCGGACCTAGTGCTCCAGACGTGGTAACCCCCCCCAGTGGGTGGTTCCGTCTGATGTATCCTCATGAATGGTTCCCACCTCGGTAACCCATGACCTCCCTAGGTGGACTCCCACCTTGCGGTTAACTCCTTCAGTCCGCACATTTTCCCATGAGTTCTCCCCTGATGGTGAGACTANTGCACGCTTGGCCGGTAGTGAGAAGTCTAGTAGACAAAACAGAAAAAGCACAGGAAATAAAGTGTAAGAGTGAAAGGCTGTTCTGTGTCTTTGCCAGAGCAGAAATAAGTTTGGCGTGTGTTCTATCGTTTGGTTGAACTTTTTATCTTGTAGAGAAATGTTGTTTTTAATTGTCAGTTGTTTCGTGTTCTTTGTCGATTTGTCAATTTTGTAAAATACAATCAAAATAAATGACTGTTTGTTAATATTGGCTGTGCATTACCATCATGAATGTGGAGGTCTTTACATTTTTTATGTTTAATAATATAAAATATATATCTATATACAGTGTATATATATANCATGGAGAAAGCGGGTGACAGAGCAAAATACAACCACAGTTTTTATATATACAGTATATATATATATATATATATATATATATTATGAAAGCTTCCGATTGTCTTTAAGATGAACTCTGAACCACATTCAGTATTTATAGCTTTTCTCAAGAAAGCTGTCTCTATCTTTCACTCTCTTTGTTCCTGTTCCTCCATGTGCACTTCCTGTCCTGTCCAGATACCATCTTTTAAAGACACTAACAGTTCCACAGGTGTTCTGTTTATCTTTTTGTATTTCTATTCAATATGCATAAGAATGCATTTATTACATTTGTTCATCAGCTTTCCTGTAGCTCAGTGGTTAGAGCATGGCACTAGCAATGCCAAGGTCATGGCTTCGATCCTAGGCATTGCATGTACTCAGAAACAATTGTATAGTAGAATGCAGTGTACGTCACTTTGGATAAAAGCGTCTGCCAAATCCGTGAATTTGCATTTATCTTATCACCTTTATATTGTCTTTATGACCTTTTAATCCATCCATTGATTGATGTAAAATTAAGCTGTGGACACTTAAGCTGTGTGTGTGCGTGCGTGCGTGCGTGGTTTTGTGCACACAATGACAGCACGTCGGAGATGATGCTAGATTTTAAAAGTGCATCTGTGGCCAGCAGCACAGGAAGTGATGGAGGTGTGACAGGAAGAAATGAAAGAGAGGGAAAGACATGAGAAGAGAGAGAGCGTGACAGACAGAGTCAAACAGAGAAAGTGTAAACTGAAGTATGGCAGCAGGGTAAAGATGAGCTGAAGCTTTTCAAGTACAGTATAAGATCCTGTTCTCACAACACAATTGTGTGATCAAGTCCCTGTGATCAGAGAATCCATTTCTGAAACCACCGATCTGCTGAAAGACACCAGATCAACTGTGAGTAACCTGATGTGTGTGTGTATTTGTGTTCTCTGTCAGCTGACTGAGAAACTGTCTGAACATAAGTTAAAATTTCAATGTGACTTGTAAATCATACAGTTCGGTCTAAAATGCTGAATTCACTAGTTCACTGCTTCTATTTTTATTTTTTTATTTCAATGTTTATATAGTAGGCATCACAGTTTGAATGAAACATTAAATGAAAATTAATTTTAGATTTAATATTTAGTATTTGGTATTTGGTATGGCCTCCATTTGCAAGAGCATGCATTTAAGGTGATATGGACTCTGGATTTTTGAAAAATTTGTAGGGCACGATTTGATAATGTTCCAAATGCTTATTGTGTTTTTCATTAGAAATAAAGGTATTTTTATGTTAAAATAGTCCATGTAACAAAAACTGCTGTACATTTGACAAGTGACTGTAATTGTACAGTTTCCTTGTTTTACGTCATTTCTTTGTTTAATATTTATCACAATTCTAAAACCTGTTTATTTTATTAAATAAAAAAATGTGGTAAAACATCTGGGCTCCACTTTATAATTGAGAAGTGTGTGCCAAAAGTGTTATATGAGCGCTTAAAGGGATAGTTTACTATAAGAGCGCTTAAAGGGATAGTTCACGCAAAAATATAAATTTTGTCTAAATTTATTCACCCGCATTTTTGTTTAAAACCTGTATAAGATTCTTTCTTCAGTGGAACACAAAAGAAGATATGCTGAGAAATGTCTCAATGGTTTTGTATGTATACAATGGAAGTCAATGGGGGTCAGTGTTGTTTGGTTACCACCCTTCTTCAAAATATATTATATTGTGTTCTACAGAAGAAAGAAAACAATAACTGTGGTAAATATGGTATTTCTTCCTGTTTGGACAATAGCACATTTTCATTATTTTTGTTTATATGAAATGTTGAGTAGGCTACACAGAATACAACAGACATTTTAACTGCTCAAAGACAAAATCCAAGTCACTTAACTAAAATGACTGTCCTGATGTTATCAGCAGAAATACAGAAGTAAATCTAGATGACTTCATTTAAGAAGTGGATTTCCATTTGAGTAGGTTCAGATTTGTGTCTTAAATGAATGTTGTGAACACAGCGTGAGAAAGGACAAGAGGTTTTAGAAAAGTAGGAGAACAGAATACAATAGGGGGAAAATACAAATAAATGACATGGTAGAAGTTTTTTATTGGTATGACAATTTAATTATAAATAATGAAATTGATATGTTAAATTGGTGGTGTGGTGGAGCTAACATTTAACCTAAATGTTCTTTACCTTCAAAGGTACCTTCAAACATTTACCTTCATCTTGTTCTACGTCTCTCTATAAGAGCCTGTTTGTAAGTGCCGTTCTCTTTAGTCTTTCTATGGGTGTCTTTCTATATGAGCCTCTCTATAAGTGTCTCTCTATAAGAGCTTCCCTATAAATATTGTTCTAAGTCTCTCCATAAGAGCATCTCTATAAGTGTATCCCTTTAGTTCTTCTATTCTTTCTCAATTAATCCCTAATTTTATTCTTCTTACTCAAACAACTGGAGGTTTTGCTTTTAACTGACTGCTGGTGTCCTTTGATGTCCTTGATGAAGTAGACATTTCGTGTGGGATATTTCTGTGTGAATGTGTCAGTCTTCACATCCTCTAGATTGGCGTATAACTCTTTGACCTAATTTTTAGTTTGCTCTTCGGTTCACTGTGCATATCCTCAGATGTTTCTGTACACCAGGGGCCTCATTTATAAAACAGTGCGCAGAAACCTTCCTAAAAGGGAACTTACGCCAGAATGATGAAAAGGGCGTACGCAAACAAAAATTGAGATTTATAAAACCTTGTGCACGCACACCTGCACGCAATTTTCCCTTTATAAATCACAGATTACCTGCAAGTGTGCGTACGTGAATCAGCCTCATATCCCGCCCTGTACACGCCCATTTTTACCCATAAATAGTCAATGCAAAGCAGCTCATGAATGCTTATTCATATATTAATACGCCTGACATCCAATCCGCTTGTTAAACCTGACGTCACGCACCATTATGGACATATACCGTTTCCGGGTTCAACCGCTATCAGATGCCATAGAAAAATAACAAAAATTTATGTAAAACCCCCGATCCTTTATCTCTGTAACTCAACTCAACTTTATTTATAAAGCGCTTTTACAATTTTCATTGTTACAAAGCAGCTGTACATGAGACATATTGACTATAAGCAAAATAATTAAAGTTGTACCTGCAAAAACAAGAAAAGGTTGAAAACACAGAAGACAGACATACCCACATACAAAACACTCCACACACTCAATGTGCACACGTACTAACACACATAGACATAGAGACACACACACACGGATGCGCACGCACACACACACAACACACACACACGTACGTACACAGACAAGTACGCACACAAACACACACACACACACACACACGCTCAGTGAGAGCACACATTTAGGATAAAGGAGAGAGAAGCACAGGTCAAATATAACAGACTATAAATTCCTATATGCAATATTAATTAAGTAAAACTTTAAAATTCTAAAGCAGCCCCCCCGGTCAGGCAGATAGTGCAAAAACAGTATGCAAACGGTGGCGAGGAACCCAAAACTCTAATCGAGAAAAAAAACCTCAGGAGAACCCAGGCCCAACCAGGGGATTCCAGTTCCCCTCTGGCAAAAGCTGCTGCCTCTGCACAAGCTCCAGAGAACTTGCACAACAAGGCTAAATAAAATAAATAAACTTAATAATAAAATAAATTATAGTTTAAGATTATCATTAATAATCTAATAGCATTTGAAATTTTGTGGTGAAGACATGTCAAGAGACCGCGTCCTTCTTTATCCAGCTCTATCATCTCAGCTCTTGTCAGGTCCCCACTTCCCATTCTCCGCTCTACCATCAGGTCAGGCCATGAACTGCATCCTGCTCGCTGTGGTAACCTTGGAACAATGAGACAAGACTGGCTGAGAGTAGAGTACTGTTCTGTACTCTTTGATGCAACAAGTACATCAGTTGTGTTTTTGGTTCCGGTTGATCTAACTAATGCAGCCTAAACCCTCTGAAGATTTATATTATGGAAGAGTAGTGTATGCAAGATTAAAAAGATGCGTCTTTAGTCTAGATTTAAACTGACAGAGTGTGTCTGCCTCCCGGACAGTGCAGGGAAGACTATTCCAAAGTTTAGGCGCTAGATAGGAAAAGGATCTACCACCTGCACTTGATTTTGAAATTCTAGGTATTACCAACTGACAGGACGCCTGAGAGCGTAATGCACGTGAAGGACTGTAATACAAAAGGAGTTCATTCAAGTACTGAGGAGCTAAACCATGTAAGGCTTTATAGGTAATAAGCAAGATTTTAAAGTTAACGCGATGCTTTATAGGTAACCAGTCAAGGTTGACAGAACCGGGCTAATATGTTCATACTTTTTTGTACGTGTAAGAACTCGAGCTGCCGCGTTTTGGACCAATTGGAGTTTTTTAATTGTTAATTTTAGACAGCTCATCTTGATCTACGGTATAAAATAATTGCATTTTCTCCTTAAGGGCGCTGTAGTTAGTTTGTTCAGCGGGTTTCACTTCTGATTGCATTGTTATAATTTTTTCTCTAATATCTTGGATTTTATATGTGAAGTAGTTCATAAATTCATCACTGCTATGCTGATATACAGGATCAGAAGTCACTGACGATTTATTTTTTGTTAATTTAGCCACCGTGTTAAATAAAAACCTAGGGTTGTGCTTGTTTTCTTCTATTAGTGATGAAAAGTAGGCGGATCTAGAAGTTTTTAGGGCTTTCCTGTATTTTCGAATACTATCCTTCCATGCTGTACGAAATACCTCTAATTTAGTTTTCTTAAAGTTGCGCTCCATTTTTCGGGCCGCTTTCTTTAGAGCCTGAGTGTGTTCATTATACCACGGTGTGGGGCTGCCATTTTTAATCTTCTTTAAACGTAGTGGAGCAACTTTGTCTAGCGTTACCGAGAAGGTGGAATTAAAATTTTCAGTGGTAATGTCAAGATCTTCAACGTTATTTCTCATGATTTGAGACAATTCGGGCAGATTATCGAGAAACGCATCTTTGGTAGTTGAAGTTATTGTTCTACCATATTTGTAACAATGAGTTTTATTTGCAGCCGTAGGCCAGTGAAGCAAACATAATACCAGATAATGATCCGAAATGTCTTCACTCTGCTGAAGGATTTTAACGTCGTCCACATTTACACCGTAAGACAGTATTAAATCTAAAGTATGATTACGAAGGTGAGTGGGTCCTGAGACATGTTGACTAATGCCCATGGAGTTAAGAGTGTCTTTGAAAGCCATTCCTAAGGCATCTGCAGCGTAATGAAATCACAAATGGCCACACATGAGATTCGCTGAGATTTCCATATTAATAATTGTTATAATTATTATTATATTATATTAAAGCCAAAGGAGGTCTCTGCAGCATTTATATGTTTACAGCATTTAGACTGATCATTTACACCTCATTAAAATCACATCATTAATTAGTGGTGTCCTTCACCTGAGATAAAATTTGAAGACATAAATGTTAGAGACGAATGTTTCTTTATTCCGGTTTTGTTATGAACATAGTTAGAACCGATAACGAGGACATTTAGAGTAATGATTGTGCGAGAGTTTAATGGCTGTATTTCCAGACTTTGACATTCGATGATTATGCAGGAAAATATATTTAGCTATTTATTTACACTGTGTTATTTGATGCTGTCCTATATTCTATGCAGTCGGATCATCTCCTCCTCATGCGCTCATAGTGTGATGGTGAGACAGCGCTGATTAAATATTTAGATGGAATTTTTATTTAAGATTTGAGTTTGATTTTACAAGAGCTGCATGAAACAAGTATCACTCAATACAAGCGCAAATAACTCTGCAGATTTAATCTTTGTGATAATGAGGATATTTAAGGTAAAATTAAATGTGTGTGAGGGATTAATGCTTATAATCATTTTTATCACACCTTTTGCAATCTAACTTGAGTTCACTAACTCACGATCGGTGTCGCCAAACTGCTCTGTCTCCAAAATGTCTGTACGCATGGGTCAGAGTTTGCGTGCAGGTGCGCACATTTTTCCGTCAAGTTTGTTTTTATAAATGCCATCTTTTGCGTGGGAAGTGGCGTACGCCTCTTTCAGGGCATGTTTTGTGCGTACGCAATGGTTATAAATGAGGCGCCAGATGATGTCTGCAAAAGCAAACTCATCTGCTAACTCTTCTGTTTCTTCTCACTGTCTGCCATGAAAATAGTTTAAGACATAGGTTGACATTTCTAACTCTCTTTTCAAGAAAAAAATATGGTGTTTATAGGGAAACGGTGGCATATCTTTTAAGATTTTTAATCATATCTTTTAAGAAGTGCTGGTACTTTAACTATGTTTACATATAGGCTACAATGTTACTGAAATCGTAGTATTGACATAGTATTTCAAGATAAGTCCAAGAATGCTTATTTTTATATGATCAGACCTTTTCCAGTAATTCATCAAGCATCACCACCTCTCGTTCGTGTGCATGTCGTGTTGTAACCATGGTAACTCTGTGTTTGTTGGTGTTTGTGGCTAATGAGGTTCAGTGATGTCACATCCAAGTTCATATCTGTTTTCTATAGAACTGATGCGAGCTGAAATGTGTCTAGACAACGTATAGAGAAAGTGCATACAAAGTGCAAAGGGCCGTGTGTGTCAAGGCCACATTCACAATACAATCATTGACAATGAATGAAAGAAGTGTATAATGTACTGAACACAGTTGATATACAAAAATACTTATTTGGAAAATGATGATGCCGTTGCCTCATCCAAGCCATGTGCTGTGCGTTTTTTTGTGATATCTTTTCAGAGAAATTGATTCAACGTGTGAATGGCACTGATGCTCTGACAGCCGGCACACACAACTGGATGTGCTTTCCTAGCTTGATCTGGGATGGAGAGGCATTCCCAAATTCCCTGGCAGGATTACTGCTACATGGATTTGAAGTCCATTGCAAAACAAGAGACGAGCAAAAAAATGGAAGGTACGGATTCACAACCACTCAATCCATTGGCTTTGTATTCAGTAGTTTAATAGATGTGATGGTTTTATTTTTTAGACCCTTGTGTAGTGTGTTGGACTGTTAAATTATCAATGGCCAGGATTAACTAACTGTATATATTGAAACACATTTTCAAATGTATATCTTGGACTACAGATCTATTGTTAACAATGTGTTTCATCTTCAGATCCTGGTTGGTTACAGAGACACCGGATGTTGCTGCAGAGATTTCTGTCCACCTCCATTTTAGTAAACCTGGTCCATTACTTGAGAAAAGCAGACCAGATCAACGCTCAGGAGGTGGGGCTAATCCAGGAAGTGAGCTCTCTGAAGGAAAAAGTACATTTATTGGTTGAAGTTCTGTCTGCATCTGATCCCAATGGCACCGCCATTCAGGCATATCTTCAAAGTTCACATCCAATTGAATATAACCTCATAAGTGTACATGGTATGTATAGGGGTTAGGGTTCAATGTGTTTGTCATTTCTCGATGAACTGACCTCTCTCTCTTCTGCTCCGCAGACTCTGTGGTTCGGCAGCATAAAGATGTTCTCCTTCAGCGACTTAGAGAAAAAAAAGTGAATTCCTCACACCAAACTGTTGGAACCTCCTGCAGTCTCCTGCTCATAGAATGCGTGTCTGACCTACAGCAGCGAGAGCACGACCTCGTACAGGTGTCTGTCAACCGAGGGGCGGGGCCTCTTCACGGCCGAGGTCTGGGATTGGACAAGCTGATCGCACCTTTGACAAGGGTCAGCACCGCCCCACGTGTAACACTGACGGTGGGCGTGGCCGGTAGTGGGAAGAGCCGACTGGTCCGTCGTTTCGTCCGCCTCTGGAGCGGCGGGCAGATCTACCCGGAGATTAGTCTCGTGATACCCATTGCATGCTGGGAGTTGAGTAGTTTCGATCGCCTGTCTGTGGAGCGGCTGCTGCGGTTGTTTGTTCCGTATGAAAACACTGACATAATTCTTTATAACGAAGCCTGCAAAGTTTTGCTAATTTTTGACGGATTGGAAAAGTTTCGCCAGCCCCTTGACTTTGCGGACGCTCCGCCCACTAGCGACCCTCGTCGGGAAGTTCCAGTGTCGGATCTCATTACGAATATCATCCGGGGTAACCTGTTGCCAGGGGCAGCACTTTGGCTGTTGTCAAGACCTGGTGTTGGGGCGAAAGTGCCAGCGGGATTGGTCGATCGGGCGACGGAGGTCCCGTCTCTGTCGCGAGCGCAAATACAGGATTATATTTATCACTGTAACACGAACATTTTGGATGTGTACACTTTACCACTAGATAACTCGACATCAAGAACACCAAGTCAAAGCGATTCTAACACGCATATATCCGAGGACGTCTCCTCTCAAGTGTGGGCTTACCTGAATTCCCAGAAACCATTGCTCATTTTGTGTTCCGTGCCCACTGTGTGCCACATCGTAATTACAACGCTGTCTCGCCTTCTGAAGGTTTCTGATGCAGACACGACGTCCCTTCCTCGAACTCTAACCGAAGTCTACGCCCACTACTGCTGGCCACACCTCTCTACAGCAGACACAACCGGCGGAGCTGTCAGAAAGCCGCTGAGCACACTGGGCCGTCTGGCATTTTACAACCTGTTGCGTCGACGCTACACGTTCAGCGACACTGAATTGCGAATTTACGGTGTTGACGCACCCTCTCAGGTCGGGACTCTCGGTTACAGAGTTCTCCATCGTAAGCAAAGCTGGTCATCAGACGCTGTGGCCTGGCAGTTCACGCACACGTCCGTGCAGGAATATCTGGGAGCGTTGTTCTACTACGTTTCATCGAGACGTGGAATGTTCGATCTGTTTTCAGAAAGCAGCGTTTCCTGGCCACGTATCGGGTTCCACAGCCACTACCGCGCTGCGCTGCAAAAAACCAACCAATCAGATTCTGCAGCACAGGGCAACCTTGACCTGTTCATGCGATTCCTTTCAGGACTCTTGTCTGCCACGACAAGCACATTGTTGGGCAGCGCACTGGGTGTTGGCCGTGAGGAGCAAGTGACCCAACGCACCGCGGCGACAACCTTGCTTCAGAATACGGTTACAGCATCAGGGGGTGATGCAGTCAGCATGCGCAGTGTCGCTATGGTTACATGTCTGGCAGAGTTGCAGCAGGGGGAGTGGCTAAGGTCTGTGGAGGAGGATCTTATTAGCTGCAGCCTGCGGGGGAAACTGAAAGGTGGGGTTTGTGCGGTGCTTGCGTACTTGTTGCAGGTATCAGAAGCGTGTACAGAAGAGACACAACTGTCTAACTGTTTAGACTCCACATCACTGAAGAGGCTCCTCCCACAGCTCTTGTACTGCAGTAAGCTGAGGTAAAACACACATGCATAGTGTTTACACATGTTAACCACCACTAGTATCACATCACAGAACTGCAAAAACAAGAAGCAGCATGTAGTAACACCCCTTAAAGGAACAGTTCACCTACAAATTAAAATTCTGTCATCATTTACTCACCCTCGAGTTGTTCCAAATCGGTGTAAATTTCTTTGTTCTGATGAACACCGAGAAAGATATTTGGAATAATGTTTGTAACCAAACAGTTATTGGCCACCATTGACTACCCTAGTAGGAAAAATTGTTTTGTTCTGTTGAACACAAAAGAATGTAGGAAATGTAGGAAAGCAAACAGTTCTGGGGCACTTTTGACTACCATGACAGAATTATTTTTTTGGCCCCTGTTGTGCACCAAACAAATGTAGAATTTTGTTTTTTAACTGAGGTAAAATTAACTGTCTGTGTGTTACAGGATGGAAAACAATGTATTTAAAGAAGATGCAATGGAGTTGTTGGGAAGTCTCCTGAGCGCCAAAGAGTGCCATATTCAGACCCTTGGGTACCCACAGACAAATGTTTTAATTGTGTATTATTTTGATATTAAATAAATTATATTGTCTGTACCATAATTCTACACTAAAACCTTCCCACACATCCTCTTACTCTATCTTCTGTAGTTTGGCTGATAACTCCATCAGCAGTAAAGGAGTCAAACCTCTCAGTCGGGCTCTGCTGGTCAACCGAACCCTCACAGTTCTGGAGTCAGTCACCAGTTTTTTTCAAACACCAGCAGGTTTTGTACCTGCAGTTGTTGTATGGTTACATAAGTGTTCGATAATGTAATATAAAGCTTGAACTTGAGTCTTTAATCATAATAATCTAAATCAACCAAGTGTTTTATTTAATTGTGTGTTTTAAGCTAAATTAAATAAGCCTTTTTTCTTGTAGTCTCCGTGGCAACAACATTGGCGCTAAGGGAGCAAAGACATTGTGTGAAGCTCTTAAAATTAACCAGTTTCTGGTGTCAGTCAAGTGAGTTTTAAACTGTAAAAAGATGAAACTGTAATGTATTTAAAGTACAAAGAATATAAACCTGTAAAGTATTTAAAATGTAAAGTATATAAACATGTAAAGTATTTACAATATTAAAACATGTAGTTTTTATATTTTGTTCATGTAGAGTAGAATTGCTAATAAATATGAAATGGCAATATGACAAAATATAGTTTGATTTATATTGTGTTTAATTTGATTGTGCTCTGTTTGTGTTTGCACATGTCATTGGCTCTGTGTGCATCTGTGTTTAGTCTGCAAAGTAACCACATAGAGGATGAGGGTGCTCGAGCCCTGGCAGACGTTCTTCAATCAAACCGAAAGCTCACCATGCTCAAGTGAGTCTCTGTGTGTGTGTGTGTGTGTGTGTGTGTGTGTGTGCGTGCGTGCGTGCGTGCGTGCGTGCGTGCGTGCGTGCGTGCATGTGTGTTATCTATGTCATAAACACAGCTGCTGATATAAACCCAAATCTTCATGTGTTACAGTCTTCACAAGAACAGTATCGGACCAGATGGAGTGAAGAGAATCGCAGAGGCACTCATAAAGAATCAAACTCTACAGGATCTGAAGTGAGAGGAGTGTGTGTGAGTGTGTGTGCGTGCGTGTGTGTGTGTGTGCGTGCGTGCGTGTGTGTGTGTGTGTGTGTGTGCGTGCGTGTGTGTGTGCGCGCGTGTATAAAGACCACTTAGCAAGATGTAAACACTGGTCCAGAAGAACTTCTCAACTTTATTTATATAGCGCTTTTTACAATTTTCATTGTTACAAAGCAGCTGTACATAAGACATATTGACTATAAGCAAAACAATTAAAGTTGTACCTGTAAAAACAAGAAAAAGTTGAAAACACAGAAGACAGTCATACCCACATACAAAACACTCCACACACACAATATGCACATGTACTAACACACATACACATAGACACACACACACGGACGCGCACGCACACACACACGTACACAGACAAGTACGCACACACACACACAGATACGCACACACACACACGCTCAGTGAGAGCATACATTTAAGATAAAGGATAGAGAAGCACAGGTCAAATATAACAGACTATAACTTCCAGTTTTATTTAAAATAAATTTAAATCTTACATACATAATTATACACATAAATATTTGATTCGATTATACATGTTCTGTTGGTTGTATTCTGATCAAACGTTTGTGTAGTGTTAAAAACTGAAACAGGAAGTTCTTCTGGACCAGCATGAGACCAGCGTTGTTTACGTCTTTCGAAGTGGTTTATACATAGTGACAAAATTAGACAAATCAAACAGTATTATAATCCCTCATCTTTGATGTTTATTACAGTTCCTTTCATTGAGTTTTTATATGTTTATTGTGTGTTTTGACAGTATGTCTAGTAATCAGTTAGGTGATGTGGGAATAGTGGTCTTGGCTCAAGCTCTTAAGGTCAATCACATTCTCCACACGCTCAGGTAAAACACTCCTAAACCAAATATTTTTTTCCTCTGTGTAATTAAAGAACAATGCTTATTACATCGATCTCCAAAATGGTTGGATAGAAAGACTAAAATGTAACTGTCTGACATTTCCTTTTGTGTTTTGAGCAACATGAGGATGAATTAATAAATAATGTCAGAATTATAATGTTTATGTGAACTTGTATTTGTGTTTCAGTCTTCAGAGCAGCTCAGTTAGTGATCGAGGAATTAAAGCTCTCTCACTCGCTCTCCAGTCAAACCGAGCCCTCAGCAGTTTAAAGTATGTTTATGTTTGCATAATGTTTATTGTCACATTTTCCACCTGCACAAGCTGAAATATTTTTTTGTGATAGTCTGAGGGAGAACTCCATTGGAGTCGCTGGTGCCAACGACATCGCCAAAGCTTTAAAAGTCAACACCTGTCTCAAAGAACTCGAGTGAGTAACACAAAGCATTTAACTTTATATGCTGTGTGTCAGCCGTTGAGCATGTGTTATTCTCACAATGCAACAACTTGCAAGTCATTGTACTATTATTTTGTCTGTTTGTGTTCAAGTCTGACCGCTAATCTTCTTCATGATGAGGGAGTGACGGCCATCGCTGAAGCTGTGAAACTGAACAGATCGATCACATCCTTACAGTGAGTAGAACTCGGAGGAAATATTATTTTGCAAAGATGTTGCTCTTTCATTTCTCAAGAGATTTGATTGAGTTCTCAGTTGTTTCATTTAAGCATAAACGTAGTCTCAGATATTTCTCCTTTGGAGAAATAAAAGCAGAAACAAATAAGTTGAAATCCATAAAGAGTGTAGAGGTGTAAAATGAATGCAGATGGTAGAGGTAAAATAATCTAGATTTAGGTCAATTTTATGAGAAATGTTTGAGTTCATATTGACACCTTGATTTATGATTGCAGACTTGACAGATCTGAGCTCAGTTTGAGACATTGTTGAAACTCTAATGGAGACATTTGTGAGATTTCTGACTCTTTTTCTCTAAGATCTAAGACACAGATGAGACTTTAACAAACATTTCCATTTGCTCTCTATTTAATTTTAGTGATGTCTAGGAGAAGTAATTAAGATATTAAAGAGATCTCATCTGTCATTTTTCTTTGTTATGGCAACACATGTCACCTATGAAACCCTAACACAACTGCACAACTGACTAATAATAAAACTGAAAGATTTTTGTGACTGTGATAGTCGGGATGTGATGTCATTCATTCTATCACACTGACATGGCCGGTGTTCATTTGAGATGATGTACCTTCTCAATTGTAAAAAAAATATATATATACAGTATATATAATATATCATCTAGAAGTTTAAAGCATGTCATATGATGATTCAAGATGTGTGTGTGTGTGTGTTTCAGTCTCCAGTGGAACTTTATGAAAGCTGGAGCAGCTAAGGCCCTGTCTGAGTCTCTCATGAGCAACAGCTGTATTCAGCTTCTGGAGTAAGATCATCTTCACCCTGATTCATGAAACGTGTAAATGTTCATAAATATAAATCTGTATAATCGCGTTTGTGTGGACAGTCTGCAGGAAAATGCTCTGGGTGATTGTGGTGTTATTTCTCTGGCCTCTGCTTTAAAGACAAACTCTTCTCTCAATGTGCTCTGGTGAGTCTGATGTGACTTTCTTCAGGATTTAAAGTCAAAAACTTCATGCGTCTGACTGTGTGTGTGTGTAGTCTTCAGGGTGTGTCAGCGGGTAAAGCAGGAGCTGTGGCTCTGGCCGATGCCCTGGTGGTCAATGAAAATCTACACACACTAGAGTAAGTCTGTTTAAATTTACACAAATCAACGTTTGGACACTCCTGTTCCCCTAACATTTTCTTGATTTAAAAGCAAAAAATTCTTGACTATCTTTGTATTTGGTCCCCTGGTGTTAATTAATAAATAAATCTCTCCAAGTTGTCTTCTAGAAAATTTGGATTAGGAAACCCAAACTTTTCGTTCAGCTGTACATGTACATGTAAAAAACACAAGAATCCAAAACAAATCTCGATTGATCCCTGTATCTGCTGTGATTTTTGTGTTAGTCTTCGTGGCAACTCTATCGGAATGGAAGGAGCCAAGGCGTTTTCCAGCTCTCTGAAGATCAACAGGAGTTTGAGAAGTTTAAAGTATGTGTCTCAAACAGATCTTTAACCAACTGAAAGCTTGATGTCTTACAAGAGTGTGTTTGTAGTCTACAGGAGAATTCTTTAGGAATGGATGGAGCGATATTCATTGCAACGGCTCTTAGAGGAAACCATCAACTCACTTACATCAAGTCAGTGTGTATTTGTGTGTGTGTTTGAACCACCGTCTGTGTGTGACAGGTTCAATCAGTGTCACTAGATTGCACGTGTGGTAAACGTTTGACACTTTGCCACACTAAGTGTCAGTCTAAAGTCTTTATGCAAGTATGAATGAGGGTGGGAATATTCTGTGATGTGTGACAACAGGTATTATTTGTGCTCCAGTCTTCAGGGTAATGGCATTGGTGAGTCGGGGGCAAAGGTGGTCTCGGATGCTATCAGAGCTGGAGCACCGGAGTGTGTGGTGGACATCTAGCGTGCATGCTCTCACCACCATATTGTGTCAATACAAAACTTTTACAATTGCAGTAAAACAATCTTCTTTTGTTTGCATTACATTAAATATAATTTTATGTTATTTTATTTTTGGAGAAAATATGATTCAGACTTTTTACATGAGATTAATGTAAATATTTATTATATGTAATAAGTGTATATCATTAAACCATACTGACAGAAATATTACCTCAATAAAACACAATAACAAAATTTCTGCTGCACATCCAGTTAAATGTTTTCAAGACAGAAGCTTTTACATACAATTCAACACGTGAGTTGAATAAATAAATTAAAAATCATTATCGCTCTCTTCGAGGATCTGAGGGTGCAGCGATCGGTTTGGTCGTCCAGGTTTGGCGGATGAACCTTCCAGACTGTCATTATCTTCATCAAGATCCTCATTTTCTTCCTCTTCATCCTCCTCTTCTTCCTCACCATCATCGTCCACATCAATCTCACTGTCCTCCGACTGCAAATCAAAGCAGATTGTGAATGATATAACAGAACACACACACAGGTCAGTGTAGGGGAATTGAAACGGGGCTCTATCAAAATCCCTAATTTTACACATAAGCAGACCACCTTTGCTCTCTTTTGCTTCCGGCTGCTGCCGGAGAGACAGATGTGTTCCATTGTTCTGGGCTTGAAGAGCGAGTGCAGAAGAAAAGAAAGAGAAATGGAATGAATAAAGGAGAAATGAAGCGAGTCTGGTGGTGTTATAACAGTAAGAAAAGAACTGTTGATTCCAAAAGCAACGTAGAGGATTGTAGAGAGGGAAGTGGAAAATAATACTGGATAACTGCATAAACATGTATAGTTGAATGTTTTTCATTCTGTATGTGTTTGTGAGCTCACCTCCTCACTATCTCCTCCTCTCATACTGCCGATGAATCGGGCGCCACCTCGACCTTGAACAAAATCACATGAATGTGAGTATATTATAAAATCCAATTAAAAAAAACTACCTTTTTTAAATGTTGGTACTACCGATGATGAAATGATTCTTTCAGAAAGTGTGAATATTGTTAGGGCTTTGTTTTTAGCTTCCTAAAACTAAGTTCCTAAAGTTTGAAATTTAAAAGGATTCTTAAAACCAGATTTTAATTTACCCATCACCTGATAAATGGGCGTGACGTGTGAGGTGTGGCCTAGTCTGCTGTCCGTCATCTATATCGCTGTCGGATCCTTCATCTTCTGGGATGTCAACATCTGAGTCTTCATCTCCTGCTGCAGAGAAAGAAAACATGAGGTTTCAGTGGTGTCGGAGGTCAAATGTTCGGATGTTTATATTTATTTCACTACACCAAATTGTTCACGGACGTTTGGAGACATTCCTACATTTATATATAAGGTTTTGTTTTACTAAGAGTTATACAGTATGTGTTTATTACTATACAGCAATTTTCTGTGTTGCAAAGCAGATATTTTTATGATAATATATTTACATATATTTTCATATCATACATATATATTCCCTATTTCTACACTCATCTAAAGGATTATTAGGAACACCTGTTCAATTTCTCATTAATGCAATTATCTAATCAACCAATCACATGGCAGTTGCTTCAATGCATTTAGGGGTGTGGTCCTGGTCAAGACAATCTCCTGAACTCCAAACTGAATGTCAGAATGGGAAAGAAAGGTGATTTAAGCAATTTTGAGCGTGGCATGGTTGTTGGTGCCAGACGGGCCGGTCTGAGTATTTCACAATCTGCTCAGTTACTGGGATTTTCACGCACAACCATTTCTAGGGTTTACAAAGAATGGTGTGAAAAGGGAAAAACATCCAGTATGCGGCAGTCCTGTGGGCGAAAATGCCTTGTTGATGCTAGAGGTCAGAGGAGAATGGGCCGACTGATTCAAGCTGATAGAAGAGCAACTTTGACTGAAATAACCACTCGTTACAACCGAGGTATGCAGCAAAGCATTTGTGAAGCCACAACACGCACAACCTTGAGGCAGATGGGCTACAACAGCAGAAGACCCCACCGGGTACCACTCATCTCCACTACAAATAGGAAAAAGAGGCTACAATTTGCACGAGCTCACCAAAATTGGACAGTTGAAGACTGGAAAAATGTTGCCTGGTCTGATGAGTCTCGATTTCTGTTGAGACATTCAAATGGTAGAGTCAGAATTTGGCGTAAACAGAATGAGAACATGGATCCATCATGCCTTGTTACCACTGTGCAGGCTGGTGGTGGTGGTGTAATGGTGTGGGGGATGTTTTCTTGGCACACTTTAGGCCCCTTAGTGCCAATTGGGCATCGTTTAAATGCCACGGCCTACCTGAGCATTGTTTCTGACCATGTCCATCCCTTTATGACCACCATGTACCCATCCTCTAATGGCTACTTCCAGCAGGATAATGCACCATGTCACAAAGCTCGAATCATTTCAAATTGGTTTCTTGAACATGACAATGAGTTCACTGTACTAGAATGGCCCCCACAGTCACCAGATCTCAACCCGATAGAACATCTTTGGGATGTGGTGGAACGGGAGCTTCGTGCCCTGGATGTGCATCCCACAAATCTCCATCAACTGCAAGATGCTATCCTATCAATATGGGCCAACATTTCTAAAGAATGCTTTCAGCACCTTGTTGAATCAATGCCACGTAGAATTAAGGCAGTTCTGAAGGCGAAAGGGGGTCAAACACCGTATTAGTATGGTGTTCCTAATAATCCTTTAGGTGAGTGTATATAATTGTTATTCCTACTATATTTGTTTTATTTCACGTTTTGTTCTGATTCAGACAGCTGTGTGTGTGACTCACCTCCACTCCTCATGAGCCTTTTCTCCTCCTCTTTTAATTTGTTTTGTCTCATTTTCATTGTCATTTCTGCATCCTGAAAAAAAAACAGAAATATTTCCAATAACTCTATAATCTTAAAACCTAAGTTTAAAACCTCTACAATATTCAAGCTAGATACACAGGTTTAAACCTTGAGTGTCATCTTTTGTCATTTCAGCTTAGCATGTTTATCAGTTTTGCTGATTGAGTATCAGACTCATTTGAGAAGCATCTTTGCTTTGAAACGTCTGATCTGCACCTCAAAGCGTTCCTGCTCGGCTCTGTGATAGTCGTCCAGCTGTTGTTCCAGAAAGCTCAGATTTCTAAACTTTTCCACATACGTCTGGTACTGCTTCTCCAATTCCTCCTCGATCCTCTCGTATTCATCCATAAATGCTGGACTGCACATCACAACATAGCGTCAGAGAAGATTTCAAACGGTTTTTGTGCTAATGCTTACATGCGTCTGACTCACCGTACGCTCTGTAGAGTTTGTAAACGTTTCTGGTTTCTCTCCAAGTCCTGTTTCTTCTTTTCGATTTTGGCATCGAGACTCGCCTCATCAGACGACACGTTATTCAGCAGATCTTTAGTCATCTGGATGCTTTCCTAAACAAACACATTCAGTAAACAAGACCCTAAAAAGCATCACAACCCATCAACAATGTTCCACTCATTTACGTTATTTGATGAATGCAGCAAAAACGTTGAGTTTTTGAGTATCCATCTAAAGGAGTACATAACATACATTCATAAAACATTAATAGGACAGTTGTGCTTTATTTTTGTATTTTTGTTCAATTATAATATAATTATATATAATGACAATTATAATATAATGTTATAGTGCCTAAAGAGGATTCTGGGAAACAGGATCTTTTAAAATAAAGAGTTTATTGTGCACAACCTTAAGCTTTTTCTCTGTCCTGTTTATGACTAAGATGACTAAGGTTTTTTTTAGGTTATTTTGTATTACCATGACGTCTTTCACAGCTGCTCTCATGGCTCTCTCTGTCTCCATGATTTCTAAGGGTCGAGCAATGGCAGCTGTCCTATTCTCTCTGAGGTCCTCTTCATGCCCCAGCAGGTCGTATAGCGTCGCACCCTTCGCTGTGATCTCAGAACCCAGCAGACGTGCCACCTTCAAATCAGCTATCTGCGCACAAACAAAACATCTAAAACAACACTTTCATAAAACATAAAAATGAACAGAGAAATATACAACGTGGTTAATTGGAAACGATGGCACAAGTCAACATGTGTGGATGATTTGATTCATTTGACCTTACCTTTGACCCAAGATCAAACTTGAACTTGCTGTTCTCCTCTTGGCTGTGATCAACGGCATTCTCTTTGGTCTTCATGGCGTTGTAGAGAATGCTGGTGATTTTCAGAATCTCTTTCACAGCGTATCCATCTGCTTGATACAGACGCTTAAGATTCAACTTCACGTGAGCCTTGGTCGCCTGGAGAAATACAGAAAATGTCCTGCGAATTTGACATCATCTGATAAATTATGCTTCCAAATTAATTCCTTCTACAGCGTTAAGTTATGTAAATATGCATGTTGGAAATAATGCTATAAACTATTTTTACACATTTACAATATGATATAATATACCATGAATTGAGCCACAGCCTTGATGAAAAACACTCTGTCTGACTCTGTGTCAAAATCACTTGGAATTTCCATCTGAGGTTCGTATCTGCAGGAAGAAAAGTATTTGTAATTGTTTTAAATAAATGTATTTTGTAGTTTATATGAATTACAAACACTACCTTTTTGTTTGTCTCTTTATCACACGTTTTCTTTTTTTAAATACACATAGCCACAGTTACACGCTTTAATATTATTCATCACCTCTTGACAAGCCAGATGAGAATTTCGGCCACCAAAGGGAAGTTTGGAACTCTAAAGTTCTCCATGGAGATGAGACGTGGGTAGCCAAGTGCTCTCATCATCTCTGTAAAATCTACATATCCAAACCACAACATTAATATTTAACCATGACTTTAAAGACTTAAAAATCTCATGCAACAGGGCAAGTAACGTTATAGAGTGCACAGCTAAAACATTTTGATACCGTATTAAAAGGACATCCACCATCTTGTGTTTCATGGAAGTAGCCTTTGCAGCATTGTAAGAATGCACATAATATATGTAAATAAAAGTTTGGCTTACTTCTGAGATCTCTAAAAGACATGACTGTTGTCCTCTCTTTAATCAAGTAACGTTATACACACAATCACCTACAAGATAAGATTAACTTCATTATTAAAACCAACATCGTAAATAAATGGTCATATACATGCCTTAATACATTATCAATATATACATAATTATATCCATAAATGTGCATATTCTGGAGCAAGATTACTATTGACAACAAACCACAAATATGATATCAGATACCCGATACCCGTTTATGATCAGTTTTGGTTTCTTCGCAGTCAAATTTATGTCTAATTGTAGTTTATCAATAATAACAGAACTACAATCACGTTATTAGTATGTAACGTCATATTACAATAATACAGCATGTAAACCTGTATTTTCTTGCCTTTAGCTCGAGCGTCTAGCTGTGTTCGTCACTATGGCAGCGAAGCGGACCTACGGGTACCGAGAAAGCCAAACTACATGGCTAAAGCAAAACGCGTTTGCTTGAACTTCGCGTTTGTTTAAAAAAACTTAAGAACACATAATAAAACAAATAATAATTACAATATTGTTAATATAACACATGTTTGAAAACTGTATAACAGACGTAATGTTTATAAAGTTAATGCAACCAGTCATTCGTAATATAGACAATATTATACGCAATATTGAATACAAATGTATTATGTATTTGTATATGGCACAATATTCATATCTAAGATATGATAAAATAATACTGATACAAAAATGAAATACGCATAGATTTGCGTAAAAGCATAAATAGAATATTTAAATAAACTTATTATGATAAATGTTTTTGCAAGGATGAAAACAACACTGCATTTAGATACATAAATAAAAGCATTAATAAAAAATAATATTAAAGAATAAAATATATATTTGGTATTTTGCGTTGGAACTTGATGACGTAGCTCTGTCGTCATGCCGTTCGAACAAGGCGGTTTCTGGAGCGCGATGTGCAGGATTCATCACCACAACAAGCTTACAGAAACACCAAACAGCGACTAAAAGTGAAAATTACATTTTGTACGACACCAAAACACGCTGTCATTATGAATAAACTCTTTCTGGTCGTGTTGAAGACGGAAGTGAATGAATTCTGATTGTTTGTGAGCAACGGTCCGTTCTCTGTCAACAGGTGAATCAGGTCTGTGAACTCAGCGATGTCTTCCAGAGGTAAGATTACATTCACAAACATTTCTGATGCTCGAAAAATACGATTTACAATGCGGTACAATACAATGCGAAGTAAAAATGTTACACTTTAAAGAACACGAATATACATGACAAGCTAATAAAGCACAGTGAGAGCAGTACTCGATGCGATTTATATAAGCTATAACAGTAACATTACGTAATGCAGTGATTGATGTGTGTGTCTCCATCAGCTTTGTGGCAGCAGCCCTATGTGAACATCTTCAAACATATGAGGATTGAAGAGTGGAAGAAGGTCAACAAAGAGGGAGATGTCGCCACATATATGGTAGAACATCAGGCTGTTCCTCCTAAAACTTTACATTTTATATTGTAGAGAAGTTTCTTCTTAGGCTTGAATAAAGTACATCTGATCTTTCTTTTAATTTATCATTATGTTTCAATGAAAGGATAAGACCCTAAAGTGTTCCGTCTTTCGGATCCGTGGATCCATACCTGCCAGTAACTACATCCTACTGCCCAAAACCAGCAGCCAGTCTCTGGGTCTCACCGGACGGTACCTCTATCTGCTGTTCAGACCCAGCCCAAACAAGCACTTCATCGTGCACATTGACATTGGTGCCGAGGTGAGATATAAACTTTTCATAAAAACTCACTTTACATTATTCAGCTCATTACATAGATGCTTGCTAAAAAATCAAAGTAGGTTTAAATTATTTTATTGTGTAAGAACGAAGAACATACAGTGATTATGCTCCTATCTGGTTTTCTTTCTTTAAGGAGGGTCAGGTGATCCGTGTGTCGTTTTCTAACATGTTCAAAGAGTTCAAATCCACGGCAACATGGCTGCAGTTTCCTTTCTTGTGTGGAGCCACAGAGGGTTCAGTGTATGAGAAGACGGCCAGGACTGCAAAACAAGGTAAATATATGAAGTTCTGCTTTATTTCTGTATGTATAACATTGATCTTTTGTTTGTATCATCTACAGCTAACATTTGGTTAATAGACAGCATGTGTATTTTAGGTTTAGTGGGCCCAGCGCCGCTGAACCCATGCTGGACTTGCCTGATGATGGATTTACGTTACGTGTTGTCGGTTTATCTGAAAAGAACACATAGTCACCTCAAAAGCATCAAACTTTGTGCCAATATGTCAGTCAAAAATATCATCGCCAGTGACCTGCTGTTTGACCCTGGTACACGCAACCACCCACTCGGTATGACACACATACACTCAGAGAACTCTCTCGTAATCTCTCTCTCTCTTGTGTTGTAGGTCTCTCATTTTCTGAGTTTAGGCAAGCAGGGATGGTGTTACCGGAAGGCACTGCACCGATGCCCAGAGAAATGTGTTTCCCTGTGCCAAAAGGCCAGAGCTGGCATCAGTTGTATGATTACATTAGGTAAGATTCACATTTTGCCAAATGAAAGGAACGGTTCACTATTCTGTCATTATTTATTCAGACTACTGTCGTTTCTAAATTGCATGACTTTCTTTCATGAAATCTCAAAATGTTGTTGGCTTTCACAGAACTACATGAGGGTGAGTAAATAATGACAGAAGTTTCATATGTGGCTGACTTGTTCCTTTAACAACACCGTTTGTGTTCGTAACTGGTCTGTTTTTGCTTGACACGTTCAATTTTACTTGGATTGTCAGTATTGAATTCACACATTGTTTTCTGCATTTGCAAGTGGCTATTAAATATTTCTATGACTCACAGGTTTCCCTCAGATGGAGCAAAGTTACCGTTCGATTCTATACAGAAAGGATCCAACAGCACAGCTAAAAGTGAGTCCTGCATATTTGCTATTGCGAAACATAAAATAACACACAGCCATATACATTTAGGTTATATAAAACAGTGGTTCTCAAACTTTTCCGTTGTAAGGCCCCCTTTGTGTAGAGTGCATCGCTTTGCGGCCCCCCCAAATAAAGACTTATAATCTTAAATTTAACATTTTTATTTAAACAAAAACATATTTGGTTATACATTGCTGAAACATCAATTCTTTTGTCTGGTGGTCTTATTTTTCTGATGTTTGATTGTATAAAATCTATGATCAATTTCTATATTTCATAAAATGCCACAAAATCTGTGGCCCCTGGATCCATCTCGGGGCCCCCAGTTTGAGAACTACTGATATAAAATATTAAAAGAACAGTTCCCCCAAAATTAAAATTCTGACTTCATTTACTCACACTCAAGTTTTACAAATCTGAACACATAGAATTTGGAAGAATGCTTGTTACCAAACAGTTCTTGGCCACCATTGACTACCATAGTGCTTTATACATTTTTTGTTCTGTTGAACACCAAAGAATATATTCTAAAGAATGTAAGAAAGCAAATAGTTCTGAGGCACTTTTGACAACCATTGTAATTTTTCCTATGGTAGTCAATGGTGACCAAGAACTGTTTGGTTACAACATTCTTCCAAATATCTTTCTCTATGTTCATCAGAGCAAAGAAATTTATACAGATTTGGAACAACCCGAGGGTGAGTAATTTTTTTATTTTTGGGTGACCTGTCCCTTCAAGAAGTACCTAAAAGTACGATGGCGCACTACCTTAGTGTTTCATTACTCAGTACCATGATTTGCGTAAGTGCTTGCTCTGTCTCTACAGCGGAGACACCAGCTGAACAGAGTCCGCAAAGGGAAAACAGTCACACTGTAGGCGTGAGTAAAGCAGTGCAGGAACGCATCTCCCTCATTCAGCAGATAACCACCCCCAAACCAACAAGTGTGAGTGTGTGTGAATGTGAACTTTCACCACAGTTTACTTCTATTCCATCAATACCTATGTGGTCATTCACTTGCTCTGGCGCCTTCTCTCGCTCTTTTTCTGCATTTCTCTCATCTTTGTGTCTGTCTAGACTGCTAAGCAACAATCAGCAGTCAAGACAACCAGCCTGCCTGAGGTGATTTATACACCTTCTGAACGGTCAGAGAGCTCCGGGTCACCAGATCACAGGTCTCTGGCAGGTGAGGGAGTCAGAGTTGTGTGTGGTGCTGACGATGACGGTGTGCATGTGTACGCTCGATGTGATGATGGGGTTTACTCCGACACAACACACAGCGAGGAAGAATTCACGGTGCGTAGATCAGTGGCTTTCATTACATTCTTTACTCATGATGGATCACATTAGCATAGTTTCTAGAGAGCTGTCTATGTCCTGTTTTGTTCTACAACATAAGTTACACAGTCATGCCTCAACGATGAACTTTGAAATTGCAATGTGACTTGCTGAATGATCTGAATGTTTCTGTTAGGTCATCAATGCACATTCTCCTCGCCCGGTCACGCTGTGCTGTGACAAACCGAAGCAACCACAGGTTAAACTGATATACACACGTTTTCCTCCTAAGTGCATAGACTAACTGAACTTACACACGTTATGTGGTAGAAGCTGTGTGTATGTCTGTGCTGTTTGTTTAATATAGAAGGTGTTTATTTCAGAAGATGTTTCCAGACCCCATTCTGAAGCTCAACAGAATCATTGGCTTTGGTGGAGCTACGATGAGATGTGTGAGTGACACACACACTCACACACAAATAACACACTGCTGTGTGCTCTCTTTCATCTCTCTCTCTCTTTTTCTCTCTCTCTCTCTTTTTCTCTCTCTCTCTCTTTTTCTCTCTCTCTCTCTCTTTTTCTCTCTCTTTTTCTCTCTCTCTCTCTCTCTCTCTCTCTCTCAGGCTGTGTGGAGTTCAGATGGAGAGGAAGTCGTGTATCCCTGTCACGCCATCATCATCAGCATGACGGTTTCCTCACAACATCAGCGATTCTTCATTGGACACACAAATAAGGTTTCTCATGCGTGTATCCGCAAATCTAAGATTTATTTTTACATTATTTTTATACACCTGTGTCTAGCTATTAGGGCTGTCACAATTAATCGTCTCATCGCCATGGTTTCAGATCATCGCAATTATTGCACATCTCTATAGAAGACACTAGGGGGAGCTGTGGTGCATCTGCATATTTTATTGTATGTATTGTAACTAAAGCATGATAATACTTGTAAAATGTACCACCACAACACAATCACTTTAAAAAAAACTAAAGCATATACCATAAAAATAACCTGCAGTACAATTTAATATTATTTCAGTGTGAAAACCAGTCTACCAAAATCTCATTAACATAGAAGTAAACTTTTATTGTAGTCTTGCAAGTGAGAAAAAAACAGACTAGAAGCTTTTCTATGACTGATAGCATTTTAATGGTGGCTTCAATTCACTCCTGATCAATTTACTTAATTTACAAGTATTTGGCGGTTGTATTATTGACAGGTAAAAGCCTAAACCTTAAGTATGATAACCCAATTTTTTCCTATGTATTTCCAAGAAAAAGAACATAGTCTTTATATTCAGAACAATATGGTCGTTTCAAAGCTGAATTAAAAATGTATGAGAATTAAAAGTCAAAGCTCTTAAACAGACAATTAATCGTCATAATCGCAATGATTTATTAGACAATTAATCGTCAGCCAAATTTCATAATTGTGACAGCCCTACTAGCTATACAAATGTTATACATGTTATTTTGCACAATTGTAAGGTCAAAATCCATACTTTTAGTAAGCCGAGTATGTACAGTACCAATGTCTTAACAGACGTTTAATTTGGAAGTTAGGTTAGTGTGGACCATAACAATTCATTATGTTAATGAAAGATTTTATTGCTTGTATGTTTTATCACTGTAAATTGAACCATGACAAACATGTTAATATTTGAGCTCGGTGATGATAGTGCGCAATTTAGTTTGGGGACAGATTTGTTACCAGAAGTGATCTGGCAAAATCTCACAGAGGGATGTTAAATAAAAATATTATCTTTTAAAGGGCGGATTTGTGGTGAAGCTTAATTATTATAATAAGATTTACACTTCTAAATTTAACATCGTCTTTGTGTTTGTCAGGTGTCAGCTCTGGCACTCAATGCTGCTTCTACCCTGCTGGCGTCTGCTCAGACAGGCTCGAACAGTCTGATCCGTCTCTGGAGCTTCCGTGATGGGGTGTGCCAAACTATTATTCCAACAAACATGCACGCTCTTCATCTCCTGAGGTACAACACACACACGTAAACACACAGCTCTGTCACGATCATGTACACAATCGAACACCAGGTTTGTTGGATGTCGTTTCAGTTTATCTCACAGTGGATCATCGCTGAGTGGTGTGGGAAAGGACAGTCACAACAAAACGGTGAGCTGGTTCTGCTGTGAAAGCTGTATAGTTTTCTTGGTTGTTGGTTTTAATGGGTTGGTCTGTATTTAGATGTTGATTCTTTGGAACACGCGGCATGTGACGGGCGGTGGCGTGGTCCCGCTGGTGGCCAAAGCGCACATGGATGTGGACATTCAGATGATGAAGATCACCTTCTTTGATGATACACGGTGTGCACGGAGACTTATAGGCTTAAACCTATATGGGCAGACCCTGTAAGTGTGTTTGTTAAATGAATATGTGTTGTGTATGTTATGTGCAGGATGGTGTCGTGTGGTGTAGGTAACATACGCCTGTGGCGCGTTCATGGTGGTTCTTTACGCTCTTGTCCGGTGAATCTGGGAGAGTATCACAGCTTGGAGTTTACTGACTTCGCCTTTGAGCAGGGTCATGCTCAGGACCGGCCTGTGGATGACCGCACGCTGTGAGTGTGCGCACATACCTACGCAAACTCATGACTGCTTAAACACAATCAGTTTAAATGAGTGTAGTACACTGACCTGCTCGAATTAATGATGTCATCTGATGATCTCACCTTGAGCTCTTTTGTGATTGAATCAGGTTTGTCAGCAGTAGGAGTGGTCACATCCTGGAGATTGACTACATTGCTATGGCAATAAAAAACATCAGGAGGCTCCTCCCAGCTCAGGAAAGCCACGCCCACCGCAGAGAAAAACAGACTTTTAGCACAGGTGAGAAATTTTGTTTTAAAGCCAGTTCACCAGTACAGTGGCAAAAAGTACAAAAAACATTTGCATCCCTGATTTTGATTGATTTATAGTAAGTATATTATAAGTCTAGGGTTGTCTAATTTTTTTTTTTAAATGCAAATTTAGAATATGTTATTAATCACAATTTATTATTTAAATATATGACAGCTGTGAAATATTCAATAATTCTGTGTTTTAAGGTGATGGCATTGCAGTGAACAGCATCAACGTGTGTGATGAGTTCTGCGTTACGGGCTCAGAGGACGGTTTCATGCGCCTGTGGCCTCTTGACTTCTCATCCGTTTTCTTAGAGGCGGGTCGGCACACCCCTGTTAATCACCCTTCCAACCAATCACCCGGCTGACAAAGAAAAGCAAACATTGAACGTTTGTGTTTTTGCAGAACACGAGGGTCCCGTCAGTTTGGTGTGTGTGTCCTCTGGCAGCTCAAGAGTACTTGCGGCCACAACCAGAGGAAATCTCGGGTATCTGGATGTCGGTAGTCGTGGATACCATACACTGATGAGATCACACACAACGAGTGTCTTGGGGTTTAGTGTTGACGGAATTAGGCGGCGTGTGACCACGGTGTCAAAAGACAGCACAGTACGAGTGTGGGACATGGACACCATGCAGCAGGTCAGTTTTATAAAAATGCATGTGGATTCATTGAACATGTATGCCTTTTGATGAACAAATAGATATGGTTGACACATCACATAAAATCTTCTTTTTCACTTTCTGTAGCTTTATGATTTTGTCTCTGATGATGATGATGACCGCCCCTGTTCAGTTGCGTTCCATCCCATCATGCCTTTCTTCGCCTGTGGTTCGAGCTCTGGAACTGTGAGAGTGTTTGACATTCAGTCATCCAGCTTAATCATCCAGCATAGGTATAAACACACACACTCATTTAGGTCAAATTCAAGACTAGCATAAGTTATACAACGTAACGTGAAAAAAGATTTATCTCAAGTTCTGCCTATCCAAATTGCTTGTTTTTGCCAACGTCAATGTAATGGCATAAACACACAAGCAATTGAATGTGTGTGTTTTTACAGTCAGCACAGTGGGTCTGTAGAATGTGTGATTTATTCTCCTGATGGTCAGTGGCTGTTCAGTGCTGGTTCTCTTGGTTATTTGGCCCTGTACCGAGCATCTCAGCAGGACCATCATGTGGTCCGTGTTCTCGGTGAGTAAACATCCTCAATGCTTCTTTAGTTCTTTACAGATCACAGAGATGGTATCTTTCACAGAACATTTAAAAGCTTGTTCTTTTAACTTCATTAAATGTACCGCATGTAAAAACACTCTCTGTTTCTAAGGTAATGTGGTTGCACAGGGAGTAAATCACGGGCCGGATATTTTAGCAGTGAGTTCTGACAGCCGTTGTCTAGCTTTTGTTGGACCGACCGAATACACGGTCACCATCATGGAGGCGCACACACTCAACGAGGTACACTAAAGCAAACCTCTCTTTATGTGTTTGCTTTGAAATAGCTTAAATAGGTGACTTTGTGAAGTATATTTAAAGTGTTAAACAAAATAGATTTAGTTCAAATTAATCAAGGCGTGCTTTCGACACTTTTACTAAATAAATGTCAAACGATTAATCGTGAGTTATCGCATCCAGAATAAAAGTTTGTGTTTACATAATAATATATATTTAAGAAAATATAAAATATACAAATAAATTAACATTTATGTATAATATAACTTATTGGTAAATATAAATACATTTAAACATTTTCCTAAATATGTAAACATGTACAGTATGTTGACGTGTATGTGTTTGTAAATACAAAATTAATATGCACAGTTCACAGACATATACTATGTAAACACAAACTTTTATTCTGGATGCGATTTAATTGTTTGTCAGCACTAGTTTATTTATATGCAATGTTTTCTTAAACATTTAATTTGCGTTAAACTGCCATTATTCCCACTAACCTTTTTTTGTTAACCAGGAGACATAATGCTGACAATCAGAGTTTTTTTATTACTTTGACAAATAAAAGGGTAACAGGGACCAATTCTCACTATCAACAAGTTGCTTATTAGCATGCATATTATTAGAATATTGGCTATTTATTAGCACTTATAAAACACATATTCTGCATTACCATATTCTACATCCCTAATCCTACCCAATACCTAAACCTAACAACTATCATACTAACTATTAATAAGCACCAAATTAGTAGTTCATTGAGGCAAAAGTCTTAGTTAATGGTTTGTTAATAGCGAGAATTGGACCTTAAAATAAAGTGTGACCAATAAAAATACTTTAGCTGACACTGTAAGAATTCATTGGCTGTCTCTCTGCAGTTACTGCGCATTGATGTGAGCATTCTGGATGTTGAGAGCTCAACACTGGACTCTGCCCTAAATGTGTGTTTCTCCCCCACGTCCCTGTCCCATCTGCTCATCACCACGTCGGCCAATAAGATCCTGTGGATCAACACTCACACGGGACAACTGCTTAGACAGGTGACAGAGAGGGTTTTATACACCTGTGTCTAGCTATACAAATGTTATACATGTTATTTTGCACAATTTTAAGGTCAAAATCCAGTATACTTTTAGTAAGCCATGTATGTACAGTACCAATGTCTAGCAGACTTTTAATTTGGAAGTTAGGTTAGTGTGGACCACAACAATTCATACACAACATTCACGTTTTGTATTAAAGACTGAAATCTTTACAGGTGTCTGAGGTGCACAAGCGTCATTGTGTTTCTCTGGCTCTCAGTGAAGATGGACGGTATTTGCTCACGACCGGGCAGAACTCCTTGAAGGTGTGGGACTGTAACATGCACCTGGATGTCAATTCACAGGTATGTTTGTTTTGACATTGGGGGTATCAATTTTTTTATTTTTATTATTTGAGTAAGGTCAAGCATGTCCCCGTTTCTCTTCTAGGTGTTTATTGGTCACTCTGAAGTGATCAGGCAGGTTAGGTTCACACCTGATCAGAGGGGCGTGGTCACTGTGGGTGACGCCCTCTTCTTATGGGACTTCCTGGCACAACCACAGGAGGATGAACGGACTCCCTCTCCTACCCACAGAGCGCCAGTTATCTCTCCTCGTAGATTAGGTATACTATTTATGGAGATAAAAAAATTGTAAGGGACCATTCATGGTAAACTGGTCCAGTAGTCGTCAAATTTATATCACCAGGACTTTAATATAAAAAAGCTTTACCACCTTAAAATTTATCACCTCGAATTTCATTGTCCTTAATTTTAAATATTTGAAAATCTTTTTCTATGAATTCACCGTTCTAAAAATTAGGGTTGTAAAATTCAGATCTCGATATTCAGGACACCAAATTTGACTTGAGAATTTAATTTGGCTATAACCGAGTGTAACATCCAGGAATGCAAGGAAGAGCAATAGACCGTCAACAAAGAGACCCAGGAGGTGAAACTCTGATACTTTTTTGGTAACATCCACTAGGTGGCACTTCATTAGCGCGGCTGCCATTTAGCGCATCTACAGTGTTGTAATTGTAAGTACACATTTCATGTAGTTTTAGCCTACTTTATTCAGCATTTCTATTTTATGCATTTTTACACATTTCCTGTTACTATTATTAGTTATTACTCCACTAGGTCTCAAATATATACTGTACGTTTTAATGTTCATGTGGCCTACCACAAAAAACTGCATATTCTAGTGAAGATAATAATAAATATATTTTATTTGTAATCCTTTACACAGCATTCTATATACCATGAAAGTGTGTGACAAAACCTACATTGTCAGTTAACGTTACATTTTTTGCAGCAACATTCATAACTTTTTTAATCTTTCAAATTTCTGTCACACACCCCTGTAATCTGCTTGTTAAATCTGATGTCACGCACCACCACTTCCACTTTATCAGATGCTGTTTTATTATTTAATTCCTATCAATATAGATTTAGGGGAATTAGTTGCCATAGGAAAACAACAAAAAATAATATAAAGTCATGGTGTGATTTAAAACTTTACAATATTGATGACGGAGATGTCTGTAGTACACACTTTTTAGTCAGCTGCAAATATGACTTGACCCCAAAAAAATTCTAACAAAAGGTTTCTCAGTGGTTTACAGTAGTATCAGATGTACTTAAAAACATACTACAAGTTTACCAAAGTTTGACTCCAAGAAAGGCCCCATTTTCAAAATGGTGGCCGTCAGGTCCTTAAAATTACCATTACTCCTTTGTATTCCTCCTAGACCAGGAATACTGGTGCCTGATACATGATTTGGCCATGTAATATTCTCATTGGCATATTTGCATGATAGATAAGTGATTACAAGTACAATTATATATTAAAGCAATTGGTTATAAGCATATTTATGCGAAAAATAAGTACAATTTCCCTTAAGTAATTGCATATTTCTCCTTTCTCATATCGTTTTGCCTAGTGTTGGTGATTTCTGTGGTTCATAACCATTCTTTTGATTCCAATAAAGAATAAATTCATTAGAACTGTGTGGTACTGTAAAATTTGTCAAAACAGGGCTGCCACGTGGAGGCTCAGTTCCGCTAACCCTTTTATTTTTTATAATGCTTTTTTTTGCCTTTTGTTTTTTTTATATTTTTTAATACTATTCTTATTTATACATAACTTTTTCTATTTTCTTCAGTTGTTTCCTCTTATTCTGGTTTATTTTTTATACTTTTTTGAACTGTGACCTTCACTAGATTTACCATTAGTTGTCACACTCTTCCTCCCATAGAGGTTGATTATAGTGATTCTCACAATTCCCAACTTGACATGGTCCACAAGCAGGCATGCATAGTAGTCCATATGCCCTGCAACTGCACCGTTGTGTTCGGCAGGCAGTTGTGCATCTGTCCACCAGCAAATAGTGCCTAATGATGCCTTCCATCAGTGTGCCTATTGCACCAAGTAGGTTCATAAAAGTATGAAATCCTCCAAGCATTAAGACTATGCTTTTAAGGGGACTACTCTGTGGTGCATCCATGATCATCTCTGCTGCTTTCCAATGATTGACCTGTACTCTGGAGACAAAACGTGTATTTTGTCCACCTTGGATTTTGTTTGTGACCTGGCTATCAAACACAATGCTCCACCCGTTATTACGTTTGATCAGCCTCTGTACTGGAAAGCAGCAGAGATGATCATGGATACACCACAGAGTAGTCCCCTTAAAAGCATAGTCTTAATGCTTGGAGGTTTTCTTACTTTTATGAACCTACTTGGTGCAATAGGCACACTGATGGAAGGAACAGGACTCAGGAACATTATGGAAGTTGTCTATGGATCAAATGCCGTCCAGCACATGATGACTGGAAAGTCAGTGCAAAGAGCTTTTCGTGGTGGACAGATGTCTCAATCACCTGGTTGTGTACATCATCGCCTCTTTGTACACTTGCATTGTTTATTCCATCAGCGCCCTTCTGATGAACCTCAACCACATCAGAGCCATCTCTTAAGTTTTTACAGCAAATAGGGCAAGTTTCTTGGTTTACAACAACATGACTCATGGTCAAAATTGCATTTGGAGTGTACTTTTTCCTCAAGCTAATTGAACAGTGTCATCCTCTCTTAACACACTTACATTGTTGGCCTTTTTCATGTGTTAGAAATCTGGGTGGGGGGTTTAAGTAGTCAAGGATGAATTTTGTTTGAGCAAAATGGTATACACTGTGCTGCCAACAACATTTCAATGAGGCAAGCAATATCAAATGTCAGTATTCTCTTCCACCATCTTCCGAATTGCTGAAAATTGTGAATTTAGTTTTGTTGGGTTTAGTATAATGCCACCTTTATACTAACAACATCTATAGTATGCATTACATATGTATTACCTTATTCAAATTTAAATGAGTGACCATTTTAGAGGGTTCATACACAGGCCTCTGTTCGGGGCTAATTCAGAGTTGTTTATGATCAAAGTTATACAACTTGTTGGACTTTTGAGGCAGTCCTGCATGTTCAAAAATTTGTACAGAGACGTTCTCCAAAATCGATTAGAAGTTTATTATCAGATGTAAAAAGGAGTAACAAAGCTTTGGGTTGTCAGACGATCTCCTCACTCCACCACAAGCCAACAACCCAAATTATTCAAAAACACACATATTTATTCAGTATTTGACGTCGTGCTCATCTTCTGACTCCTCCTTTTCTCTAGGGAGTATTGCTTCTTGGCAACCAATCACCGTGAACCAGTTTATCTGACTCCGTCCTTTTTTCTTAGTTCCTGCAAAACAACATCTTCTCACAACACATGTTTTACATCCTGTGGTCAGTCGCTAGTTTTGAGGAATGTTCTCTAGAGACAGTTTCTTTTGGGGAGTGTTCCCTAGAGACAGTTTCTTGTGGCCGGACAACATACCAACATTCTTAACATTCTTTTAGTAAAAAGAAAACACTCAATCATCTAATGCTTTTAATTATGTAGCGTTGTTTCTTAATCCTATGATTCATTAAAACACATCACAACTCATGATTATACTTAAAACATATGCAGTGGATTGATTCATAACATTTCTTTTATGTGTGACTCTTTGTGTGTGTGTGTGTGTGTGTGGACTTAGTTAAATTTATGGTTCCAACCCCCACTTATCCTGTCTCACTCCGCTTGCCACAGTAACTTTTCACTGAGTAAAATAGCAAGCACATGATAAAAGCACACAGCTTAATGATTTAATGAAAGAAAACACTTATTGATTATATTGATAATTAAATCATACTTTTATCTGAAAAATATTTCCACAATTCCCTCTCTTGACCTCGTAAGAGGTCACACATCATCTTCTCCTTCATCTTCTGCTAGATCACTTGATAACAAAGGCATACTGTATGGGGGTGGAGATTCTTTCTTTTCAATAGCTGTAACAATTAATCTATTGCACAGTGATCTAATACAGGGAATACAACAACACCCACAGGTGATTAATATGGCTAGGAAAACTCCAATCGATACTACAATGGACATCACCACAGCTTTCCATTTCCCCAACATTGTGTCAAACCAATCTCCTATAGTGCCGTCTACACCCGAATGTTCCTTCATCTCTACAGACAACGTCTTCAATCCCTCTAGGGCCCTGGTCACTGATCCATCTGGGGCCGTATTATTTGGAATATATGTGCAACAAAGATCTCCGAACATAAAACATACTCCTCCCTTTTCTGCCAACAGCATGTCAAGGGCCATCCGATTTTGGACTGCCATTAGAGAAGTCGGTGCTAATTGCTCTGCCAAACCATCAATTGCATCTCTTGTCATATTTGCTAATCTCATTACGTTATAATGTACATAGTTAATTCTATCTACATTTTTGTTAGGGGTGACTGGGAAAAATGCAGATATTATCGGTATGTTCTCTAATCCTGCTGCTATCTGATCTGCTAATTTGTATTCATTTGGTACTCCCCTAGGAACTCCTATTGCATCGATGTATGTGGGGCTGTTTAATGACAAATCTACACTTGAACCTGTTGCCCTCTTCCTGAGGATGTGTCTTCTGCGTCTTCTGGCAAGTGTGGCTGAACTCATGCTTTCCTCCTTCACAGTTCTTTCACCTAAAAGGGTTATCGGGGCTCCTAACCTTACCATAGCACACACTCCTCTTGCTCCCTCAGGTACTCTAGTAAACAGTCTACGATCTCCACAATAGTAATACAATCCTGCTCTAGCCCATGTTCCTATTTGTGTCCTGTTATCTATCACTATCTGATTACACCAGTCACTACTTATTTCCCCTAGGTTACTTGTCGGTGAGTTACGTGTAATGTTAAAACACGTGTAGTTTGCTTTCTGTGGTGTGAATGGTCCTGCTTTAGAGTGATTTGAGATGGGTGGAAATATTGCTGCCAACGTGGTACAATTTGGTGGTGATGCTTGACTTGTCAAGGCTAGCATACACCCGTAGCCCCAGGTATCGTTTGGATGCAAGGGAGCTGGTTCTATGTGTAGTTTTGGTCTTGCGTTAGCACACCCTACACAATCATCTAATCCTTGTTCTCTGGCTGTGGTAATTATCCATTCCAGTCATAAATTGTTTTCCCCATACCCTGTGGCTTTTTCTATTATGTCTTCCGGTTTCAATTTGGTATAATCAATTTCTACTATTTCACCCTTTGGGTTTTTTACTGGCAATGGTTTTTTCGAGGTTGTTGTTTCATTTTTTGGTCTTTCTTTTAACACAATTTTTACCAGACCCAATGTATCCTTACCAGTCACATCCACTCCCACTAGTACATAAAATTGTCCTTCCGTGGTATCCCAACACTGGTTCGGTACACCCTGTGCTTTTGTTTTGTATATATCTTGTTGTAAACCTACTATAGATATGGTTATAGGATTTTGTGCGTGACTAAAATCTCTTTGTATCCTAAAATGTCCTGCCGCTTTTACTTCACCATTCGCTGTCTTTGTTTCTGTGGTTCCCTGAAAATCTGGATTAGTGGCTTGCCACACATGGTTCCAAGTGGGACACCATCTATGATTACCCGGCCATCCCAGCCCACACAGGTAAACATCATATCCTCGCCATGAACTATTCTTCCCGTTGCATTGGATAATACTACACAAATCAACTGTATATGATGTATTACTTCCTTTTGTATAATCTAGCTCAATTCCACCATATTTCTGTAAGCATTTGTCTGTTGATGTTATTGACCTTCTTTGTCTAGTTCGCAGTGTGGTGCTATTACCTTCCTGACTTTTTTGTATTCCAAAAATTATCCCTACGATGGTTCCTGCAATTATCCCTAACACACACAACAACTTCCAATTTTCCCACAGCTTCATCTTGTTGCTGTTGTATTCACCCTCTCTAGTAATGTCTTGTTATCTTTACAAAATCAACCCTTCTTAAACCCTTAATACCTTACCACTTATAAAAACACTCTAAAAAGTACACTTTTTAAACCTGAAAATTGAAAAACATTGAAAAACACTCAAAATCACACAATAATGAAAACTTGATTATAAGGAATAAATGGTTATTTGTATGTTCACGTCCGTGAACACTTCACTCAGAATCTTTTGCACTTTCTTGAAGTCTAGTTTATCTAGACCACACCCCAGCCGGGGTACTGAGATACTTCTTACTCTATTAGCCACACACCAATCTCTCATGTGTTTTAGGCTTTCTGTGAAACAGTCATATGTTGGTAAATCAGTGTATTGTTCTTTGGTTATTAGGTGAAAAATAATTCTGCCGTCTTCTTCTTTAGTTACTGCACATTCACCTGGTTGTTTGTTTTGGTCAATTACTTTCTCTGTACCATATCGCCGTTTGAACTGTTTAGCTATACCTGCTCCGTATGCACAGTCAGCACTTACACAATGGGCCAATGGTTCTGTGTGTGGGCTTGTGAAAATGTCGCCTGTTTTATGTATAATTTGGAGCTGTTGGTGTTGTCCAGTGGCAATTTCAGTGTCTGTTTTACCGTCACTTTGTGTATCCTCCCTCTCTTGGACCTGAGTCCTCAGGTCCAAACCAGTGTCAGCAAGAGACCTAGAAGGTGGGTCACAAGCTACACAGGATGTTAAATGGAACCAAGTATCGCCTTTGTCTTGTAGTTGCACACAGTGTGAGGTGCGAGCTGTTACTCGATGGGGCTTAGACCACCGTGGTTCACTCCACTTTCTGCGGAAGATCCTGATCCTGACCCAGTCAGCTGTGACTGGAGATGGCAGTTCCTCCGGTTGTGCTGGTACAGGAGTTACCTGATGGGAAAAGGTTCGAATCAGAGCTGTTAGTTTATCAAAATACACAGTATGTGACAATGGCTGCACTGTGTCCTCTCTCAACGCCGTGGTTGGTCCTGGAAATTGACGACCTGTAAGCAATTCAAAAGGTGTAAAGCCTGAGATCCTGTTGACAGAAGAACGAATAGACATGAGAGCAATGGGTAAAGCTGACAGCCAGTTCAATTTAGTCTGTGCACAGATTTTAGCCAATTTTAGTTTAATTGTCAGGTTTAAACGTTCAACCTTACCTTGGCTGGCCGCATGGTAAACCGTACCATACGCATGTGTTAGGCCTAGAGCCTGTTCAACAATTTTCAAATGTTCATTTTTAAAATGGGTGGCATTGTCAGATCTGATACGTCGTGGGAACCCATAGTGTGGAATGTAATGGTTGATTAGACACTTTATTACGGCCGTACTGTCCTCTCGGCCGACAGGATATGCTTCTGGCCAACCAGTGAAATAATCAACAATCACCAAAACATAGCGTTTGCCATGTACTCGTGTAATCATGTCTGTGAAGTCAATCACAATTTCTTCCCCTGGACCAGATGTCAAAGGGAAACACCCCCGTTTGGGTTTGATGCTAGGTTTTACATTGTGTTCCTGACAGATACAACAACTCGTCACATGACCTGACACCATGGATTGCAAAAATGGATGCCACCAATGTTCGAGAGCTCTCATCATTTGTTTGTCACTGACATGGCTTACCCCATGGGCTTGTGTTAACATTGAACCGGTCAGAGAGACAGGCAATGCCGGGCGTCCATCTGGCGCTTGCCATAGACCATCACTAGCACAGATGCCTCCATGCTGTGACCAGACTGATTGTTCTTCAGGGGCAGATTTCTGTTGTTCTTTGACCAAATATTCTCGAGTGAAACGAGGCAAAAGATCACTACAGGCTCTATCTGATCTTACCACCTGCTGAGTTGCAACATAGCCAGCTTCAGTTTTGGCAGCTAGATCAGCTGCATTGTTTCCATCAGTGATAGGGGAATCATTTTTGGAATGTCCTGGACATTTAATAACTGCTACCTCTTTGGGTATCATCAGAGCCTCTAAAAGGTCTCTGGCTTCGCATGCATGCGTGATTGGTCGACCTGAGGATGTGATAAAACCACACCTCTGCCATAAGGGCAATTCCACGTGGACAGCTGTTACAACATATGCTGAATCGGAATATATGTTCACACGAGTCTCACCAGCGTAGTACAGGGCTCTTGTCACTGCTATCATCTCTGCTCTCTGTGCTGACTGTTTTCCTTCTAACTTCCCTGCATCCCTTGTCACTAATGAGCTTCCCACCTGTTCAACTACTGCATAGGCTGCCTTCAGGCTCCCATCCTCAGCTCTGAAACAACAACCATCTGTGAACAATGTAATAACTGGTGGTGGGGTTGTCAATGGCACCGCAGACAGATCTTCTCTTACTTTGGATGCTCTCTCGGTGATGGGTGCACAATCATGCGGCTGTCCATCTCCCATCAGATCAGCCATATTAATGCCCTCATGTGTGTATGTGAGATTGGGGCTGGTCAAAATCTTAGCTATTCTTCTCTGTCTCAGTGGTGAAAACGTGAATGATGCTGAATTTACGAATGACATGATAGAGTGTGTGGTGAGTATTGTCAATGGGTGGCCCATTACAATGTGTGATGTTTTGTGCACAACTTTAGCTAAACCCGCTGCAAATCGAGAACAAATTGGTTGTCTTTGCTCTACACAGTCTAACAACACACTCGCATACATCAACACTTTTCTCCTGCCTTGGTCTTTCTGAAACAGGACACCATGTGCGCTGGAGCCAGATTCTGAGGCATCCAGGAAGAAAGGTAACTCATAGTTGGCACAGTTCAGGTGCACAGCATGAGCTAGCTGTGTCTTGAGGTCAATGAACGTCCGTTCAGCCTCTTGTGTCCACTGAAGTTCTGCTTTCAGATTTTTCATGCCATGCTCTTTAATCAACTGTCTGAGTGGTGTAGTCAGTGAAACATACATAGGAATATAGTGCCTACTGAATCCTGTGAGGCCTAAAAATGACAACATGTCTTTCACTGTGGTTGGCTTAGGATGGCTGAGTATACCCTGTCTTTGTGTCCCTGTCAAAGTTGATCCCTGTGCCGTGATCAGTCGACCTAAAAATGTAACACAAGGTCTGCACACCTGCAGTTTGTCCTTGCTTACCTTGAAACCAGACTTGTGCAACTGAAGCAACACAACTCTGGTAGCCTCCAAGCACGCCTTTTCAGTTCTGGCTGCCAAGAGTAGGTCATCAACATACATGATCATGACACAGTTCTCAGGTAAGCTACAGTCCTGTAGCTGTTGTTTTAAAACATGATTAAAAATTCCTGGTGACAAAATAAACCCTTGTGGTAGTCTGTTGTAAGAATACTGGCAGCCCCTGTATGTAAAAGCCAAACATGCTTTGCAATCCTCTGCGATTGGAATACAGAAGAAAGCGTTTGCCAAATCGATGCATGTAAACCATTGGTGCGCTGGTGTCAATGTGGACAGCGCAATATATGGGTTTGGCACTGTCATTGTAGGTGTTGCTACAATGGAGTTGATGTTTCGTAAATCATGTACCAATCTGTATTTGTTAGTGCCTGGTTTTGGCACAGGAAAAATTGGTGTGTTCCAATTAGACCTATAAGGGGTTATCACTCCCTTGTCAATCAGTCCAGAAACAGTGGTGGCTACACCTTCTTCTGCTTCTGGTTTGTTGCGGTACTGAGGGACCCAAATAGGTGTGGTGGTGGTCAATTTGAAGCTAACAGGTTTGATGTTACAAAACCCTACATCTGTTGGTCCTTGAGACCATAGATTATCTGGCAATGTGTCAATCATTTTTTCTGCTCCGTCAGCGTCTGTCTGCTCCCTACCATGGCTTCTAGAGATCTGTTTGTGTGTCAACACCCCTGTGTCTTCTGTTTGGTCTTGCACCCAATATGCTTTTTGTGTCTCGGAATACAGGATACCCCAAGTTTCTGTGGGTTTCCAATCATTAGCTGCCAACAGCCTCTTAGTCATGTTGCCTAGCTCCCTAGCTTCATGTTTCGGATGTAATGCTACAGAGACGTGTGGTGCAGCTGTATCAGACATTTCATACCATTTCATCTGCTCTTCTGTCAGTAAAATTGGTGCCACTACTCCCTCTTTTCCTATCATGAGGCCGGATCCCCTTAACACCCATTTACTGTCCTCTATTTCCTGGAACAGATCTTGGTATTGTGTGGTGTCATCCCTGTCATAAAACAATGTGCAATGTAAGGGGTCTATTGGTGGCAGAAAAATGTCTATGTTTGTGATCCACTGGCGATGTTCGTTATACCTAGATACAACGCTGTTTGGGGCTACACTGGAATCTAGCTCAACCCAATATATGTCAGCATCTTCTAACTCACCACACGATGTTAACATCCACTGACTGTCTGTGGTGTGACCTGCAAGGGAACAATTTGTTTCTGAACCATCTGGAAATTTCACTATCACTCCCTCGGGTGAACATAAAATGCTGGCTCCTAATTTAATTAATAAATCTCTGCCTAAAAGGGGGATGGGAGCATTGCAAGAGTACAGGAACGAGTGCGACAATGTCTGATTGGCGACCTTCACTCTCAACAGTTTGGTCATCGGCCATTTTTCTACCCCACCAGAGAACCCTATTACTCCTACTGTGCGATTTGTCAGATCGCTATTGTCAATTGTGCCCTTTGTTACAGTAGAGTATGTGGCCCCGGTATCTACCAGAGCCTTTAGTGGTGTATGGTTTACCACTATTTCCATGAGAGGTTCAGCCATTCCTCTCACGGTGGTTCTCTGTGGGCCCCTTCAACATTCCTCCGCCCCACCCTCCGGGCCCCATGTTGGGTGCACAGGCGCCTGTAGGTTGGAAGGTGACGGGAAGTATTGCCCCGGGTTGTGTGGGGTTTGTGGTCCCCTGCCACGACCACCGGCGCCACCTCTTCGGGGACCCCATCCCCCCGCAGGTGGACCGTTACTCTGGCCTTGACTCTGTGCTGATTTTTGTGGACAGTTTCTCGCCCAATGTCCATACCCACCACACTCAAAACACTGGTCCCTCTCAAACCCTCCCCTCCCTCTTTCCGGCTGCCCTCGTCCATTTCCTCTCCAGGGGGGTCCCTGCCTACGGTTTGGTCCTTGGGCATAATGTGGGTTGCTATATGGATGGTGGTGTGTCGGTCCTCCAAAAGGAGAACCACTGTAAGGGGGTCCTTGATATGGGTCTATGGGTTGGGGTGCATTGGGAGTATGTTGTGGCATTTGCTTGGCCTTTTTGGTTGTCCCTTCACTTTTGGCTTTTTCTAATTGCAATTTTAACAACTGGGTTTTAACTCTTTCTAGTTCCTCTTCCTCTTTATTGGCTCTTTCCACTGCTCTGTCTGTGTGATGCACTAAATGTCTTTCCCATACCTCGTTACTTGCCACTGGGATATCTGGGTTATTCTCCATTGCTTGTTTTACTCCATTTGGAGCTCCTGTCATTACTGCTGCTCTAAATATGTCTCGTGTCACAGGGTTGTTTAAACTGTTTTCCTCCACCATTTGTTCCCACTCAGCAGCACAACGGAAATAATAGGCTGCTCCAGTCTCACCTGGTTTAATGCGGAATTTTATATTTTGGTATACGGTTGGTGGTACAGGATACAATCGCCTAAGTGTTCTGCCAATGTCTGTGCTCACCCTTGCGAATGGTGTTTCATTTACGTCCATAGTGGTGTGAGCATCGAGTTCCAAATTCTGCATTTGTGAGGCTGTCAGTATCTGTCCTAACAGGCATCTCAAGTCACCCAAAGCCAAATCAGTGCCATGGCAGAGTACAGTTAATTTACTCAGCCATCTGCTGCCTCCAGAGGTAATGGGTGGCAATTTACTTGCTATTGCTGTCATGTCACTATGCGACCATGGTTGGTACTGGAGATTCCCACCTGGTCTCTGCATCAAGGGTGCTTGCATCTGTGGCGCCTGTAATTGATGAAATGATGTCTGATTCAGAAAATGTCCAGGCGGAAATGATAAGAACCTTGATTCTGCGGTAATGGGGCGCTCTTGTCGAGTGTTCCTTCTTAATCTACTACTAACTGGCCCATCCACTGTCATGTCCCCTGTAATCTGGACTTTCATCATCCCCTCATGTTCGCCCATGTATTCTGGATATGGACCAGGTATGTATGTGTGCGGCTGTGGTGTGTGTGTGTGTGCTGGACTTGGTTGTAACACTACATGGTGTGGTGTGTGGGTGGGTGTATCTGTCAGTGTTATTAATGGTGATGTTGAGGGCGTTAATGAAGCTGGTACTCTATGCCTACCTCCTCGAGCTTCCTCTTCTCCTACTGGTTCTTCAGTTACTTCTTCAATGGGTTCTAATAATTCTATTGGAACGGGCTGCTTTGGCTGTATCTCTTTTTCTTTCTGTCTTTGTTGCAATTCTTCTTTTATCTTTTCTGTAGCATACTTCTCTTCTCTCATGTCCTGCTTTAATTCCCTTACTTCCTTATGCAATCTGTCCATTGACTCTGTTATATCACTCAAGTCAACATCTACTTCTCCACTAGCTATTTCCACTACCACTTGCTGTTGGGTTGGCTCATACGGAGGAGGATGGCTTAAATCTGGGTATAATGAATGGGGACGGGTTTTCTCAGGAGGCGGAGCTGATGGGTTAGTCTGAGCGCTTCCTGTATTCTCTTTCTTTCTCTCTCTGGCTGCTGAGCTGTTCACTTCCCCTTTCTTCTCACTTCCTGTAGTCTTCTGCGAGCTGAGTGCTGTGGCTGTTAAAGCTACTCTAGTCCACATCCTTAATTTCTTTTTTAGATTATCTTCTTCACTACCGTGTTTTCCTGCACTATACCACTTAACCTTATCTTTCTCTTCAATATGTCTCCGTAACTTACTATGTGCTTTCTTCTCCATTTCTCTGATTGTTGGTGCTATAGGAATCATCACCTTTTCTGCACTTTCCCATCCACAATCATCACACAATGCTACCCAACACTTATCAATTTCCTTCTGTCTTTTCTTTCTATCTTCAGGTTCAGCTTGTGCCAATAACATATCTGTAACATTTTGCCACTGCACTGTTACTGGTGGACACCCGTATTCATCACACTCTTTCTGGAATTCCGCCATTTTATACACAAATTCTATTCACAGTTTGTAAAAATTATACAGTATCTATTTTCACACAGTTAAGTCACTTTTCACATTAATTTTCACTTCAGCAATTGCATTTGCCTTTTCAAAACATTCAAACATATAACAAACAATTTTGGAATATTCCTTTATGAGTTCCCAGACTCAAAGGGAGTTATTTCACCCTGGCCTTTTTCGTCCCAGACGCGAATACCACAACGCAGTTTATGAGTTCCAAACTCAAAGGGATGTAATTCCCTGGCCTATTTTTCGTCCCAGACGCGAATACCACAACGCAGTTTATGAGTCCCAGACTCAAAGGATATTAATTTATCCTGGACTTTTTCGTCCCAGACGCGATTACCACAACGCAACTTATGAGTCCCAGACTCAAAGGGATTTATTACCCTCTCTACGGGGGACTCTAACCACCCGATTTAATATTTTACTCTTTCAAATCTGATTTTTCAAAAACTTCTTTTTTCTATTTATTTCAACTTCCTCAGAATGTTCATCAAATTCAACACAACAATTTAGGTATGTTCAATAGCAGAATTTTGAATAAACAGGCTTCTGCTTACCTTTTTCTTGTTGGTCGCGACCTGTGTGTTGAACCTGAGTCCGTTCTGATCTCTCTCGCCAAAAGGCACACAATTAGCACTATCTCTCGTCAAATCACGGCGTGGTCACGATATTGTTGGACTTTAAAGGCAGTCCTGCATGCTCAAAAATTTGAAAGAGACTTTTCTCCAAGTTATATAGAAGTTTTATTTATCAGATGTAAAAAGTAACAAAGCTTTGGGTTGTCAGTCGCTCTCCACACTCCACCACAAGCCAACAACCCAGATTATTCAAAAAACACACATATTTATTCAGTATTTGACGTCGTTCTCATCTTCTGACTCCTCCTTTTTCTCTGTGGAGTATTGCTCCTTAGCAACCAATCACCGTGAACCAGTTTATCTGACTCCGTCCTTTTTTCTTAGTTCCTGCAAAACAACATCTTCTCACAACACATGTTTTACATCCTGTGGTCAGTCGCTAGTTTTGAGGAATGTTCTCTAGAGACAGTTTCTTTTGGGGAGTGTTCCCTAGAGACAGTTTCTTGTGGCCGGACAACATACCAACATTCTTAACATTCTTTTAGTAAAAAGAAAACACTCAATCATCTAATGCTTTTAATTATGTAGCGTTGTTTCTTAATCCTATGATTCATTAAAACACATCACAACTCATGATTATACTTAAAACATATGCAGTGGATTGATTCATAACATTTCTTTTCTGTGTGACTCTTTGTGTGTGTGTGTGTGTGTGTTGACTTAGTTAAATTTATGGTTCCAACCCCCACTTATCCTGTTTCACTCCGTTTGCCACAGTAACTTTTCACTGAGTAAAATAGCAAGCATATGATAAAAGCACACAGCTTAATGATTTAATGAAAGAAAACACTTATTGATTATATTGATAATTAAATCATACTTTTAACTGAAAAATATTTCCACAAACTCCAATTTAAGTTACTTTTGTGTGCAATAACTTTTACACATACTGAGTAGGAGTTACATGACATAGGCTAAATCGTTTACATCTCTGGTTCACCCCAAACAAAGATAAAACCTTACAGTAATCTCACAAAATCATGTATTCCATAAGTTTGTAATCATGTCAGTGCAATTTAGACAAGTCCAATGGATTCATAGACCCAGACAACATAGGGTTAGACACCAAGATTACTTGGCTAGGTCAAATAATGAAGGAGTTAGGATATTTTAAGGGCTGCCTGCCCGTCTTGGACGCCATCTTGAAAATTATACATTTCTAGTGGTCAAACTTTGGTAAACTTTTAGTATGTTATTAAGGACACCTAATACTACAAAAAACAGCTGAGAAACCTTTTGTTAGAATTTTTTATGGTTAGGTGGGTTTTTTTCATATATGCAGCGCCTATTTCGTTTATAAACGTTTTAAATATGTAATATGAATAAACAGTGCTCATAACGGCTGTTTAAATAATATCCTCCATCTTGGACCCGGAAATGGTTTTCATTACATCATAACAAGCGAATACGCTTCAGGAAGTACAACACGTGTGCAGCCCCTCCTCCTCGGTCTGCAAGCGGCATCCAGCTCCTTCTGGTTTATTACATGGACAGTATAAAAAATTAAACTTTCACAATGTAGCTTTTGTCACACGATTTGATGTCATTGGTATATTGAATGCTGTGTAAAGGATTACAAATAAAATATTTATTTATTATTATCTTATCTTCACTAGAATATGCAGTTTTTTGTGGTAGGCCACATGAAAACATTAAAAAGTACAGTACAATTTATATTTCAGACCTAGTGGAGTAATAACTAATAATAGTAACAGGAAATGTGTAAAGTTGCGTAAAATAGAAATGCTCAATAAAGTAGACTAAAACTACATCAAATTTGTAATTACAATTACAACACTGTAGGTGTGCTAAATGGCAGCCATGCTACCGAAGCACCACCTAGTGGCTGTTACCAAAAAAAGCATCAGAGTTTCATTCTATGCTCTTTGTCGACAGTCGATTACTCTTCCTTGCATTCCTGGATGTTACACTCGGTTATAATTAAATTAAATTAAATTTTCAAGTCGAATTTGGTGTCCTGAATATTGAGATCTGAATTTTGCGACCTGAAAGCGTGAACTTGAATAAATAAAACATGACTTTCACAACCTGAATTTTAGGACGGTGAATTCATAGAAAAAGATTTTCAAATATTTTAAATTAAGGACAGTAAAATTTGATATAATTTTTTTTTAAATTCAAGTCTTGATGATATAAATCTGACGCCATAGTCCAGTTTCTGATCATATGATGTCAGTGATTTCAGTTCTGTTGACCCATGGTTAACTTTTTTGTCCAGCCCACAACAGTGTGGAGGTGAATGGATTCCCACTGGCCAGTGAGAAACCTCAGGAGGCATCACTGCTGACTTCCTCTTTGCTGGTTATGAATCGTTCTGCTGGGAAGGACAGTGAAGGTATGTGTTTTTGACAGGATGTATTTGTTTATGTCTCTTGAATTATTCTTTAAATTGTTTATTATCCAAACGTCACCAGGTTTTCTGCATATGTGTGATTCCACTGCTGAACTGCATCTTAAGACCACAACAGGCCACACCCACTCCCCTTCCCCAAAACACGCCTCCTTTCTCAGAGTTACTGAATGGGTGCGGGATAACGACACGCCCACAACCCCAACCAATCAGTCGAGAGCAGAGACAATGGGGGAAAGTCGCACACAAATGCGTCCAGACTGCTATAAACACTTCACTCCACGTTTTAAGATTTCAGCGCTCGACCAGGTGATGTTTTTGTTCCATCTTCTATTAATATGTTACTTCTGTTGGTATACTGTATGAAAAAACAAGATTTTCAGACTTTTGCTTTCTATCATAACTATAAATAATGTTACACAAGCCAGTTGTATATTTGTGTCTTTTATTTACCCCTCTCTTCATTGACTTTAGACTATAATAGCCCCGCCCCCAGGACAGGCAGGGCTGAGTCTGAAGGCTGTGATTGGCTATAATGGCAATGGCCGTAACAATATGGTCTGGAATCCAGACACAGGTAAATGCTGCCGATGTTGTGTGGTATATGCAAGTGATCAACATTTTAATCTAACTTGAGTCATTTTCCGATCTGTCATCTTGATCATTTGTGTGTGTCTGTAGGTTTATTCGTGTACTCCTGTGGGTGCATTGTCGTCGTTGAGGATCTTCACACTGGTTCACAGAAACACTGGTTCGGGCACACGGAGGAGATTTCAACGCTCGCCCTCACCCACGATGCACAGGTACCACACGCATCTGATGTACTCTACTGTATACTGCACAAAAATGTAATCAGAGTTACCAAGAATACACTGTGTCAGTGTGTACAAAGAACATGACTTGGTTGTTCAAACTATTCCTTTTGAATGAAACATCCGATTTACTCCTTAGATGGTTGCATCTGCATCCGGGAGTGGAGCTTCACACAGCAGCCTCATCTGCATATGGAAGGTTTCAGATGGGTCCTGTAGTAACCGTCTCTCCTACCACAAGGGAGCGGTGCAAAGTGTGGCCTTCTCCAGGGATGACATGTACTTCATGTCTTTAGGTTAGTGTGTGACATCATCTTAATAAACTTTTTGTATTGCTATAACTGATTGCTATTTGCACAAAAATGTAGACTGGAAAACTTAAGACTTAACTGTCACTTGGTGTAGCCTAGATAGTCAGAACTAGCATTAATTTAGTTGTTAAAATGTAAACTGAAAAATACATTTTCAAGTTTAAGTTACTTTTACATTTTCAGTTGACAATTGTCCAAGCTGGCTGTAACAAAGCTCAATAAAACGGGAAGGAAGGAGGCGGGAACCGGCGAACATTTAACAATAAACTTTAATCAAAAATAAAAAAACAATAATACGGAAGTAAAAGGCCAGCAGCCCCTCACGGACGACTGCCGGCCACACAAACATAAACACAAAACTTAACATTTCCGGGCCCGGTCCTCTCTCTTCGGCAGTCCTGTCGCTCGTCCTCTTATGCTCCCGAGCTCCCCCGTGAGGCATGCGGGACCGGTGCGCGTACAGCTGATACTCATTATCACTCACGCCACCGGCCCCGCCTTCCTGCCCCACGGCTCTCGTCCCGCCTTCCTCGCTACATACCCCCATCGCCCCTCACAGGCCGGGGGGTACCACCGCGCCTGTGCTTACTCCTCCCCCCGGGGGGGCCCCCCCTTGAGAGCCCCAGCGCCTGGGGGTACGCACCGACGAGACGAGAGAACGGAGCCGGGAGCACCCCGAGCGACAGGGACGAGAGAGGGGAGAGAGGAAAAAATAAATAAAAATAGTCCGGTTCCCTGACACGCTGTCGTTCGGTCCTCAGCCCAGCCAAGAGGCTCTTCCTTGCGGTGCTATGCGGTGGTGCGGGACGCTCCGGGTCGACCCGATCCTCCTCTGTCTCCTGGCGGCTGGCGATGGGTTCCCCCCGAGGGCAGCCGGCAGCGAGTTGTCCGTTCCCTGCTCTTCCCCTTTTTCCTGGTGGACAGCAGCAGGCTCCGGCCCACGGCAAACGGCCCGAACTCCTCCGCTCCCTCCTCTACGGCCGCCACCCCACCTTGGCCCAGGAGCACGGCAGCGAGGTCTTCGTCCCCTGTCGAGCTCTCTCTCTCCGGCACCACCGCTTCGGGCAGCCGCTGGCGGACGTCCTTCGTCTGCGCTGCCCGAACTCCCCAGCACCGCGAGGCCGCTCTGCAGCAAGGGCTCTTCGACAGCATGTCCCTCCTTCCTCCCGGGTTTCGGCACCAATGTAACAAAGCTCAATAAAACGGGAAGGAAGGAGGCAGGAACCGGCGAACATTTAACAATAAACTTTAATCAAAAATAAACAAACAATAATACAGAAGTAAAAGGCCGGCAGCCCCTCACGGACGACTGCCGGCCACACAAACATAAACACAAAACTTAATATTTCCGGGCCCGGTCCTCTCTCCTCGGCAGTCCCGTCGCTCATCCTCTTATGCTTCCGAGCTCCCCCGTGAGCCATGCGGGACCGGTGCGCATACAGCTGATACTCATTATCACTCACGCCACCGGCCCTGCCTTCCTGCCCCACGGCTCTCATCCCGCCTTCCTCGCTACACTGGCTTATCAAAAACCAGACAGTGTCTGTGCATGTAGCAAATTAAATTGTATTAATAATTGTTTTCATAACTTCATCTCAATGATGGATAATGTTTTCTATTAACTAATGTTTTGTATCCGCAGGTGATTTTTCAGAGGCAGTGGTGGCGCTGTGGAGCACTCGATCATTTGAGCTTCTCTGTACTGTTCAGATGTCCATCCCGCTTCATGATGCTGCGTTCTGCCCGTTCACAGCTAATGAGCTAATGCTAATCGGCAGTGAAGCTGTTTTCTTCACTAACTTACAATCACATGAACACAGCACGGAGCTTCAGGTGCATACAAACACAATACAGTGAATACAGAAAAATATGGTAACAATCCAGTAAGTGATGGAATTTGTCGTTTTCCTTCTGCAGGTTCAGAGGGTGGGCATACCTGATGAGGTGGGGCGGGCAGAGGTGACATCACTATGCTATAACACTCGCCGCATACTTTACACGGGCACGAACAGCGGGCGCGTGTGCGTGTGGGACTGCGACACGCAGCGCTGCTTCATGACATGGGAAGCAGATGTTGGAGAGATAGGTGTCATGATTATTTAGTTTTATTAAAATCATTGTTGGCTCATTGTGTAATGATGTCACCAGAAAATACTCAAGAAAACCATGTTTGTGTCTGTAGGTGTGTTACTGTGCAGTGGGAACAAGTTGATAACTGGAAGTAACTCCAAAAAACTAAGACTGTGGTCCATAGCTTCAGTCCAGAATCTTACGAACCCAAATAACAAGAAAAGCAGCGCACTGCATGATGGGTAAGCAAACATGAAAATGGCCACACTTGTTTGAACCTTGAATACAGGTGCTGGTCATATAATTAGAATATCATCAAAAAGTTGATTTATTTCACTAATTCCATTCAAAAAGTGAAACTTCTATATTATATTCATTCATTACACACAAACTGATATATTTCAAATGTTTATTTCTTTTAATTTGATGATTATAACTGACAACTAATGAAAATCCCAAATTCAGTATCTCAGAAAATTAGAATATTACTTAAGACCAATACAAAGAAAGGATTTTTAGAAATCTTGGCCAACTGAAATGTATGAACATGAAAAGTATGAGCATGTACAGCACTCAATACTTAGTTGGGGCTCCTTTTGCCTGAATTACTGCAGCAATGCGGCGTGGCATGGAGTCGATCAGTCTTGTGGCACTGCTCAGGTGTTATGAGAGCCCAGGTTGCTCTGGTAGTGGCCTTCAGCTCTTCTGCATTGTTGGGTCTGGCATATCGCATCTTCCTCTTCACAATACCCCATAGATTTTCTATGGGGTTAAGGTCAGGCGAGTTTGCTGGCCAATTAAGAACAGGGATACCATGGTCCTTAAACCAGGTACTGGTAGCTTTGGTACTGTGTGCAGGTGCCAAGTCCTGTAGGGAAATGAAATCTGCATCTCCATAAAGTTGTGTAATGAATGAATATAATATACAAGTTTCACATTTTGAATGGAATTAGTGAAATAAATCAACTTTTTGATGATATTCTAATTATATGACCAGCACCTGTATAATCAAACATTTGGGTGTGTCATGCAGAAATACTCAGGTGCGGTTAGAACAGGAACTGCTTTTGGACGGTACGGTGATCAGTGCCACGTTTGATGATGTCATGGACATGGGGATTGTGGGTACGACCGCTGGAACCCTGTGGTACATCAACTGGGCAGACAGCAGCAGCATAAGACTTATCAGTGGACACAAGACCAAGGTTAAACCTCAAAAACTTATCTGAAGTCTATTCTTAGCTTAATCTGTCAAAAACAGAAGGCTTAAATTGAATTGTAACTGTTTTCTAGAAGCAGTAAAATGTTTAAATATCACTTTAAAGAAAGTTTAAAAAGACTGCATCTGTGTACAGGTGAATGGAGTGGTTTGTAGTCCTGACGAACGTCATTTTGTCACCTGTGGGCAGGACGGTAGCGTTAGAGTTTGGGCATTACAGAGCAACGAGCTGTTGGTACAGTTTCAGGTTCTCAACCAGGTGAGTTACACATATGTAACTTTATTCTCTCGATTCATTTTTGTAAGATAGTCATTGTGTGTTTTGTGTCGTAGAGCTGTGAGTGTGTTTGCTGGAGTCCTCCAAGGGGTGTGTATGAGCCCGGCGGGCGAGTGTGTGTTGCGGGCGGTTACAGTGATGGCACTGTGAGGATCTTCAGTCTGGAATCTTCTGAGATGGAACTGAAGCTTAAGCCTCATCCTGTAGCCGTGTGTGCCCTACAGTACTCACACTACGGTGAGTGTATGTGTGAGATCCAGTGTTGTGTCTGATTGCTTGTGTGTTTATGTAAACTGTATGTGTGTGTGTTTGTGTAGGTCATGTGCTGTTGTCTGGTGGTCGTGATGGTCTTATTACAGTCAGCAGTCCTGTAACTGGAGTCATTGTACGTACCTTGCGTGACCATAAGGGGGCACATATTACTACAGTTCAGTGTACCAGCAAACAGGTTTGTGAATGTACGGTCCTGTGTTCTGTGTGGTGAACAACTTTGTGTTAAAACATTAAATGTGTGGGATTAAGTGTTTTTCTGTGTCCTGAAATGCACCTGCTTAGACATTTTTATTTGAATGTAAGGATTTATGCATCTTTGTAATTGTTTGTAAATGTTTATAGTATAAGGAGTTTGGTCTGGAGGGGAATGAGCTCTGGTTGGCCGTAAGTGCAGATAGGCGTGTCAGCATCTGGACTGCTGATTGGACGAAGGAAAAATGTGAGCTGCTTGATTGGCTGACATTCCCAGCACCCAACCCACCAGAGGTGATCAACACACTAAATATTTGAGTATTAGATGAAGTGTGCTCAGACATTGGTTCAGATGTGATTATTACCAGCACTTTGTCCTAACCAGCTGGTGGAATAATTCGTGATTTTTTATCCAGTTGTTGTGTCTCAGTCTTCAGATTAAAACAACTCTTTATTTAAATCAGGATTCACACCCATTGCCACCCAGTCTGGCTGCGTTCAGCCCCAGTGAGAGAGGAGTGGTGGTTTACACAGGCTACGCTGTGGAAAAAGAAATCATCTTTTACTGTCTCTACAAAAAACAGGTGCCCGCACGCAAACACTGCTGCAAAAAAATAATAAATGTTTAGATGCATCAAAATAAATTAAGATTTATAAGTGTGTTTTGTAGGTCTTGAGGACAATCTCTCTTTCTGACTGGCCGCTGTGTCTCAGTCTCTGCTCTACTGGAAGACTGTTGGCCGTTGGTTCAAACAGTGAGTGTGAAATGCAGAGCATTTTTAATCCTGCAATCTTATGTTTCACACCACACATTCACAAAATTTAGATTCAAAATTAAACAGGCTGTTTTTGATAGTCTTTTAGTCTCTATGATTGACTTACTTCAGCGTACAGGCATGGTTCCCAATGAATATTTAACCGACGCCTGACTGCTGTTCTTTTGTTTCAGAGCGTGTGCTGAAGTTGATTCATTCTGCCAGTGGCCGTTTCCAGGATTTCTCATCTCACAGTGACTCTGTTGATGCGTGTGGCTTCAGCTGGTCTGGATCACGGCTGTTTACCGCGGCTCACAATGAGCTCTTACTGTGGGCTGTACACGGCTTATAACATCGGCGCAGAACATACGACCAAATAACACTAAACACGTTTGAGCCCTCACAGTTGTTCTGAGGGAGTGTAGATTTTGGGGGGTTTTTTGGCGTTGCTTAATACTCCTGTATGGTTCCATAGCCTGTTCTGTGAGTTGAACTTTTAAGTTATCAGTTTGAGAGTTTGAAATGTTTTATTTGTTTTTAGTATTTGTAATAAATTCTGAATCAGTTCAGTAGTTTGGGAATTTTTACACTCTTTGTTCTGTCTTGTTTTTATCCCTGAGTGGTTTGGAAAAGAAGTAACAGTATATCATATTGTATATCATATTATATCTAATGCACGCATCCAAAGTAAATAAACTATTACGTCCACAGAACTAAATAAAATATGTTCAAGTACCTAACATCTAACATTATATAATATACTGTGATAATATATAAATCTTTTTGATGTTGCACATTTTTTAGGAGGCAGTAAAAATTTATGAAAATAAAAATGAAGAATAAAATGATAAATCTAATGTAAGATAAAGTAGAATATAAAATAAAATATTTTTTTACAAATAAAAAGTTTTTTCCCTGTGACGTCACGTCAGTTGTTTTTCAGTAGAGGGCGCTCCGTTTCGGCTCGAACCGGAAGTCCGCAGCTCCGCCAGTTTCTCTGGATGGAATGGGGCTCGCGAGAAACTAGCAGTAAGATTTGAATTGATTTGAACTGTTTGCAGAATATAAACGCAACTTGTCTCAGAATTGAAGAGGGATCGGGGTGAAATGAAACGCGATGTCCGGATACTGCTGCTGGGGGAGCGTAAGTTGTTGTCTTTAATGTCAAGGCAAATAAATGTGTCGGTTTAAAGAAAGTTAGCAGGAGCGCTAACTCACAACCTTGAGCTTCTGCAGGAAACACGCAGAAATAAACACAACCTACACTTGAATGATCAATTAAATAAGTGCTTTCTTTGATGCTTACGTTCAGACGAATCAAAGTCAGGTTAAAGAATCACTTCAGTTAGAAGTTTTTCCACAGATTACTGGCTAATGGTACGTTACTTCAGAGGATTTCTAAAAGTTTAATTTGACAAGGAAATACTGATGTGTTAGACATCTGAATGTGTGTTTTCATTTAGTTGTTTTGCAAAAGTTTTTAGAGTTTAAAGGGACAGTTCACCCAAAATGAAAAATCCTATTATATATTACTCACTCTCTGGTTGTTCCAAATATTTATAAATTTCTTTTTTCTGATGAACACAGAGAAAGATATTTGTAAGAATGCTTATAACCAAACAGTTAACCCATTGGGGCAAGGTCTGTTTGGTTACAAGCATTCTTCCCAATATCTTTCTCTGTGTTTATTAAAACAAAGAAATGTATACAGGTTTGAAAGAACTCGGAGGTGAGTAACGTTAAATGATGACAGAATTTTCATTTTTGGGTTAACTATCCCTTTAAGTGAGCGTTTTCTAACTGGAAAACATACTAATAATTCCTTCAGATTCATTTCCTTAAGTGTATTGTTTGTGTATTGTTGTTGAATGATTGATTGTGACTTGGTTGTTATGATGACTATCAGGGCGTGGAGTTTGCACTCAAATGAGCTTGAAGTGTCAATATATCAACGTGCACATGTGACATGATGCACGTATTCCAAGAGAGCCGTGTGATAAATATACTGTAACTCATGATTTTCAGAATAGATTTTACATCAGCACATTTAACTAGTACAATGAAAAATAATACGCATGCATTTCTTTTAAATAACATGTCTCTTTAGTCTTTATTGTAATATTATTATAATAAATGAAATTCATATATACAGTTCTTTTACTGTTCATACTTAAATATATGAAGTTGAACACAAGTTTGTTCTTCTCTAATTTAGTACACTTATTATATTTCAAAAAAGTGTAGAGGAAACATTTTATATAAGGTGGAGTTCAAGTCAGTCTTAAAGGCGCAGTTCTTGAAAATCAGCGGCCACTAGCATTGTATTATAGTTTTGCAACGAATCTCGGAGTCATTTGCCCACCCCTCCCTTTCGAATTACGACGGTGGCCGCAACAGTAAAAAAAGATGTCGACTACTGAGACAGCGGATAGTAGTGATACAAGCAGGTAAGGCAATATATTAACGTAATTAATAATTTAACATGTATTCTATTGCGAAAGTTACTGTTACAATTCTATAATTAGATATATTTCTTGCGTGCTATCTAGTACACGCTGAGAGTAGTGAAGTAACTAAAGTTAGCTAATCGTAAATAGCAATGCTGTTCAAAGCGTTTGATCTGACAGCGACATAGGCAGTTAGGTGTAAGTTAGTAGACGTTTGTCTCCCCTTTGTAAAGTCAGGAACAACTGGAGTACGTACCGCAGGGACGGAAAAACATTATTATTCGGAGGTTATATGGCCATTTGTATAAAATGCTAACATTACCGTTTCAACAAAACAGGTGTTTGGTAAACATTGAAAAAGTGGAAACATTGAAAATGTTAAATTATCTTACCAGTCTAGCAGAAAACAGGCAACTTCGGTGTCGCCTTGAAAACATTTGTCTTTCAACAGTGCCTTCCATCTGGTAATAGATACACCGATCTTTATCCTGGATTTATGCCGCCGTTTGTCTCTAATTCGTCTGGCAGCATCATGTTTGCGCTTCTTTGACGACGGAGATTCACGCTCTGTCGGCGCTTGTGCACAATACGCATGGTCCTCCATTTTATCAAAACTTCTAAGACAGAACAATCAATTGCTTCAGCTAGTAGGGTTGTCACGGTACCATAAACATGTCTTACGATTAGGGATCGAAAATCAATTCCAATTTGGAATCGGAATCGAAAGGCTAGGAATCGGATCGGAATCGAAAGGAATAGGAATCGGATACTTGAGATTAAAATTTGAATTCCTCATATCAATTCCTGTGTGCATATTTTCAGAAAAGTACATGCGTTGCATGATCTGCTGATATCTCAATAAAAGCCCTTATGAAAATTAGCGATATTTTTTACTATAGTAAGCATAGTTTAGCTATAGAATTTGCATTAAAGCACAGGAATCACAAATTAACCATAGTTGCATTATAGTAACTGCAATTTAACCATGATGTAGTTCAACTATGATAATACAAAGTGTAATAAATCAGAAAAGGTGTGTTTCTACGTGTAAATATACACAAAACGGTGCTCATAAATATATATATATATATTTTGCAAACAAGTCAATAAGCAGGCTAAATGACCATACAGGTTGATATCTAAATGTTTTACTTCAACTGTGGAATCGAAACTGGGAATCGATAAGAATCGAAATCGACAAGCAGAATCAGAATTGGAATCGGAATCGATAAAATTGAAACGATTCCCAACCCTACTTACGATACTATACCAGCTGAAGTATCTCGATACCAAGTAGTATCACGATGCTGTGCCATATAATTCAAATCTATACAAAAAACACAGATTTAGTTTAAACATTTTGTATTTACTATAGTAAACTGTATTATACTTTGCACTAGAATATGTTGTTGTATTAACTGTAGTAACTGGATAAATTGTAGCAAATACATTTACATTTAGTCATTTGTAAATACTATAAATACTGTAGTATACTTAAATATTTACTATGATAAGACTCAAAAACACTAGTATCTATGAGTTTTAGTAGTTTACTGTAGTAAATACTAAAGTACACTAGATCATTTTTCACGTAGGAACTAATTCAAATGTGGGACAAATTTCATTGATACAGCAGTCTTTATAAAGGGAAATATTAGGCTTACTTTAAATGCAGAACTAAAACGGCCAGTAGGTGGCGTCAATTTTCCACTGAGTTAGTGAATCATTTAACCAACTCGTTCAAATCGCCAATTTGAATCATTAACTCGTCCGAGACATTCAAAACACGCATTCATTTTGGAGATAAACACCGCAAAAAGGTAGATGTAAGTGTTCAAATAAATATTAATGCGCATATGCAACATTAACTACGGTACTACGATACTACCATTTCAAAAATAGAGAGGCATCGGGGGTATTTTGAAGCTTTAGCATCGGGATGCTACCGTAGCACCGGTACACCGTGCAACCCTATCAGCTAGACGACGACGACTACTCCTCCTTCTCTCCGTACTATGACTTACTACTTTGTGCGTCTTCAACTCAGTGATGACGCAAGCTGCGTCTAAAAACACACACGAAGACCAACATATACGAAACGCGCTCTGTAGAGCTGTTTGTCCGTTAGAGCTTACTGTACAAAACATGGCTTCGCAACATAACAAATTTCATGTAGATAGGCCCGCTCCCTATGTAGATACAACTGGTTTATTCTAAGGTAATAAAAACATAACTTTTCATTACGTAAGGTTTTTATACACATCTAAAGACACAGTTTTGTATGTTATATTGCATTTCTGTTAATAGATCATACAAAACATCCCGCACTGTACCTTTAAACAGAAAATAAAAATATAATAATCTGTCATGTATTCACCCTCATGTTATTCAAAACCAGTATGCGAAGATATTTTGAGAAATGTCTCAGGGGTTTTGTGTTCTTACAATGGAAGTCAGTGGGGCTTGTTTGGATACTTACGTTCTATCAATTATCTTCTTTTATGTTCTGCTAGCTAGCTTTCCTGTAGCTCAGTGGTTAGAGTATGGCGCTACCAACACCAAGACTGTGGGTTCGATCCCAGGGGATTGCACATACTTGGAAACAAATGTATAGTATAATGCAATGTAAGTCGCTTTGGGTAAAAGCGTCTGCCAAATGCATAAATGTAAATGTTCTGTAGAAGAAAGAAAGACATACAGGTTTTGAGTGAGGATGAGTAAATGATGACAGAGTAATGCCACCTTTGTTTTGGCTCTCAATTTTAATTCTTGTGAGAACCTTTTTAAAATGGATACTGGCAGCCTCACCCCTCATTTGCAGACTGGTCAATATTATGCACTGATGATAATAAAGACCAAGCGTTATCATTAAACTGGAATTTAAAGTTATCTTCGCATTTATCCAAACTGGTTTGTTGGGCAGTAGAGTTATAATGGTGCAGTTGTTGATCGTGTGACTTGTGGCAGTTTTACTGTAGGGCTGTGTATTGGCAAGTGCCTCCCGATACGATACATATCACGATAGATGGGTCACGATACAACATATTGCTATGTATTTCAATACGATACACATTTGTGATATATTGCAATACTTTAAATAGAAAATGTAAAAAGTAGAGCTAGAAATACAACATGCTGTGCACCACCTGAGGACCTTTAGATCAGAGGTTTAGGTTCTCAAACTGTGGATTTGAGACCCTCAAGTGGGTAGCACAGGGGAATAAGGTGGGTCACGCAAGTCACTTGGCTGTTGTGGTGCATTACAGTTAAAACACTGAACATGGGCAGTATAAAACCTCTGGTTCATCCGTGCTGTAAATGCGCTGGTGTCACATCCGTGAAAGCACAATAAATGTCATTGTTACTTTTCTTAATAAACTTTTTGTCTAATGCACTGCAGTAGCCAAGTGACTTGTGTCATGACTTGCGAAGCCTACAAACAGCATTATTTTATATAACTCATTACTCCATTACTTATTTTGAAAACCAAAGCACACCCACACATCAGCTCTGAGATCTCGAAGCGTTCTTATATTTTTCACCATGCTCGCTTCCAATTACTTTTGGCTGTATGTATATGACATGATTTTTAAAAAATTATCGATAGTGGAGGTATCACTATCGATACACTATCGAAAAAATATATTTTGCGATAGTTACATGTATCGATATTTTTGCACAGCCCTATTTTACTGTCAACTATTTCTCTCATTCTTGAAGCCAAAGTGGGCAAAACCTCTCTCATCATGTCTTTGGTTGGAGAGGAGTTTCCCGAGCAGGTGGGTTTGGATTTCCCATGATCCTCTGTTAATTCCCCATCACTTCTGTATTTTATTGTATAATGAGATGAGAGGATGTTTATTTTTTACGTCAGGTTCCCCTCCGTGCAGAGGAGATCACCATACCTGCTGATGTCACACCTGAGAAAGTGCCCACACACATAGTGGATTATTCAGGTAATCTGTGTGTGTGAATGTGATTTGTGTTATTTGCAGTGTTATGTTTAACTAACACTTTTTGTTTGTATTGCAGAAACTGAGCAGACTGATGAAGTGTTGCGGGAGGAGATCGTAAAGGTGAGACGAGACTAAATGCCACAACAAATGACCTAGATGAACATCAAATATACTTGATGCTGACTGTTTTCGTTTTAATTTTAGGCCAATGTTGTGTGTGTGGTCTATGATGTAACACAAGAAGAAACCATCGACAAGGTATCCGATATCTCTGAGTTTTATTTCAGTATTTTGTGTGTCTTGTTTTCTCTGAGCTGATTTGAATGTGTTTCTCTATCAGATCAGGACTAAGTGGATCCCGCTGGTTAATGAAGGCGCAGAAAAAGGCAGCAAGTATGTTTTTAGATTGCGCTCTGATACTCGTGAGTACATCTGTGTTTTTCTGACTTGATAATCTCTCTGCTGGTGCTGCAGGATTCCCATCATCCTTGTGGGCAATAAGTCTGACCTGCGTTCTGGAAGCTCCATGGAAACCATCCTGCCCATCATGAACCAGTTTTCTGAGATCGAGACCTGTGTAGAGGTCAGAACCACTGTGGACTGAGCAGTGTGATGAAACACCTCATCTACAGAGCGGTGATAAGCATGTCTGTGCTTGTAATATTAATTTCTGTGTGTGTGTGTGTAGTGCTCGGCTAAGAATCTGAAGAATATTTCCGAGCTCTTCTATTATGCCCAGAAGGCCGTTCTACACCCGACTGCTCCACTCTACGACCCTGAGGACAAACAGGTACACACACACACTTCTGCACTACTGCTGTAAGTCATCTCATTTACACACACATATTGATGCGTGTGTGTTTGTGTAGCTGAAGCCGCAGTGTGTCCGAGCTCTCAGTCGGATCTTTAGTATCTCAGATCAGGACAATGATCACATACTCAGTGATGCTGAACTCAACTGTTTTCAGGTGAGCAGACACCCGTGTCACCTTTATAGTGTAAATGTACCGATGCATAAAATAAAATAAATTGTTGATGGCATTATCAGACTATGTTTGTGTGTTTGTGTAGAAACTGTGTTTTGGGAATCCACTGGCTCCTCAGGCTCTAGAGGATGTTAAAACAGTTGTGTGGAAGAACACTAGTGAAGGAGTCCAGGACAATGGACTCACGCTAAACGGTAACGCACAGAAGTACAAGCACACGCTATATAAACCCAACATTGTTAAAAATGTTTATTAATCTGTGTTTTGAATTCTCCGGTAAACCATATACACAAACACACATACACATTCAGGTTTTCTATCTTCTCATGTTAAAATCTCTCCAAAAACCTGTTCACATCAGTTGATACTTGAAGTACAGCAGGATTTGTCTGATTTCTCAGACTTTTTATTTGTGAGGACATTTTCAGAACATCCAAACCTACACACACACACACACAGACTGAGATTCCTGACACAGCTACAGGAAACAGGTGACTCGTTGAACAAATATTCATTTTTCTTTTGCCCAGTTTAAGGACAAAGCCAGTTTTGAGAATTGCACGGTTATTACATTTTTGATGTTGTTGATTTGGTTTTTATTTTGTGCTCAGTTTGGCATTCCGGTGCAGTTTAGTTTTCATGGTTTTCTTTTTCGATTGTTAGTTTTGGTTGTAGCTTTACAGTATACAGACTCATTGCATGAGCACACATACACACTCTTGTTTATCTAAATAACATATTACAATTATCCCAATCATCTCGTGTGCGTGTGCGTGTGCGTGTGTGTGTGTGTGTGCGTGCGTGCGTGCGTGTGTGTGCGCGTGTGCGCGCGCGCGCGCGCGTGTGTGTGTGTGTGTGTGTGTGTGTTCGTTCGTTCTGTAGGGTTCCTGTTCTTGAACACACTCTTCATTCAGAGAGGACGTCATGAGACCACCTGGACCATCCTGCGTAGATTTGGTTACGATGACACAATGGAGCTTACCGATGATTTCCTGTACCCACCGTACGTGTGTGACACCAATGATTACCTGTATCCATCATGAATGCTTGTTTGTGTTTGACCAATGATTTCCTGTACCCACACTGTATCTGTATCCATGCATGTGTTTTTAAGCACCGCATGAAAAAATTGATTTAAAGTGTGCGCTTGTTTTTGCTGGTTGATGTCCAACCTCCTTGATAGCATCCAGTCTGGTTTCAAGAGTGGTCATTCCACCGAAACTGCACTGCTCTCAGTCTTTGAAGCCCTGAGAGTGGCAAGGACAGCCTCTAAATCGTCTGTACTCATCCTAATGGATCTAACTGATGCGTTTGACACTGTTAACCACCAAATCCTCCTGTCGACCCTCAGGGCTTTGGGTGTCTCTGGAATGGTGCTACAATGGTTCAAGTCTTACCTCTCAGGTAGGTCATTTAGAATATCCTGGAGAGGTGAGGTCTCTGAGTCCCAACATCTCAATACAGGGGTGCCTCAGGGCTCAGTGCTTTGACCGCTGCTCTTTTCCATATACATGACATCCCTAGGTTCTGTCATTCGGAAACATGGCTTCTCCTATCACCGCTATGCGGATGATGCACAACTCCACTTGTCATTTCAGCCTGACGATCCGACTGTTTCTCCACGCATCTCAGCATGCCTGAGTGACATTTCAACTCTGGATGGAGGACCATCGCCTCCAGCTGAACCTTGCAAAAAAAGAACTGCTTGCGATCCCGGCTGGCCCAAAGATTCATCACAACCTCTCCATTCAACTGGGCTCATCAACCATTACACCTTCTAAAATCCTGGGAGTGATAACTGATGATCAGCTACACTTCATGGATCATGTTGCCAGCACCAACCGGTTCTGTAGATTCATCCTCTACAACAGTCATCAATTGGTGGACCGCGGGCCGAATCCGGACCGCGAGACACAGCCTAATAAACCATTTAAAACATTTTACTATTTTGGTTGTTTAAATTGAGCCGCGCGTCTTCACAACGGAGAAGCACATCACACGTGCTCTCATGAACATTTATGTAATTGATCATTTGCCGCTATATCCTCTAATATCTTTATTTAGTGCCAAACACGCTTCGTTTTAACCCTTTCTGCTCTGCACGCTGCTTCTCTCCAGCCAAAGACGTGCTTGCATGAAGAGCAACAGACAAGTGCTTATTTTAACAACAGTAGTGCAGACACGCAGTGTAGAGCTGTAATCGGGCCTTAAAAGTTAGGCCCGACAGTGCCCGAGCCCGACAAGTACATTTTGATTGACAGCTTTTTAAAAGCCCGAACCCGTTTACAGCCTGACATTAGGCTATTCAAATGTGCGCACGCATACAGCTTTTTGTCAAGAATGAGTCATTTATACATGTTTTAACATAATTTATTAATGACTAACGTAGGCTATAGGCCACTTGGATGTTGGAACAAAGAAATAAATAAGTCCTCTGTAACATCGTAACATCTCACATATCCCACTGGCTCATTATTCTCATTATGCACATGGTCAAAACTTTTCCACACCTCAGACTTTGCTTTAGTTGCTGGTGCAACCAAAACGTAATCGCCAGAGGCAAGCCTCCGTTTCACCTCCTCAGCCAACCCGTTCTCACTCCCGACTCGTCACATATTTACGCTCGGTCAGCGCCCCACGGCGTCACATTTGTACGCGTAGAGTACCCCTTTCGCGTCGTTTTTCGACGAACAGGGAACTGCGTTGCTGTTTTCTAAATGCTCCAGACCGAGATGCGTGCAATTCTTAGCATTTCATAATTATTTATGGTTTTAATATTTTGTAGCACCTAACCCCACCCTCACCCTAAACCTAACCCTAACCACTTCTCAGCCATATAAAACACAACACGCGAATAAAAGTACAGTCACAGGTATTTATTACACAAACTGACCAAAAGCATTACAAAATTAAACAAACAACTTGTTTCGCATACCTTTTTGCACCAAAGCCTTACGATAACATTACAATGGAGATGCCGTGCGTGTCCGTGAATACATGAACTCGGCTGAGGCTCCCATTCAAAAGATAAACCGGAACAGCTAGATGCAGTCGGTTGCGCGAGCCAATACCGTTTCACGTTCAAAGCCAACGAAATGACGCGATCGGACACGAGCCACGGGAAAGCCAATGGCATCGAAGCTGACGTAACTTCCTCTGGCAGCAAATTTTGAACGTCGTTCTTCACAGGATTTGAGATTTACGGCGGACGGTGATCGCTTTCGCATCTGTTCCTCATACAAATCGATCGTTTCGCGTTGGTACCCTTGGAATATCTGTTTTTTTGAACGACATTGTGACTGCTTGTATTACGTGTTTTATATTACGATAAATAAACTGTTTTAAACATTCAATAAACATTACTTGCTCAAACTGTCTGAATAGTGTCATGTAAATGCAATTATCCTGGCCATTAAACTTAAATTAAACCCCGAAACATCATCATTACAAATTATATCTAATATACATGTTCATAATGACTGTGAAATTCGCGTGCCCTTCAGACGTCAAAGGAGTACCCTGCGCGTTCAAAAGTGACGCCGAAGGGTGCTGACCGAGCATAAATATGTGACGAGTCGGGAGTGAGAATGTGTTGCAACCCTCAGCATCCATTTTTGCATCTTTGTCGCGCTAATCGGAACGCATCACATGACCGCTCATTTACCGCGCAAGCCCGAGCCCGTTTAAAATGATAGAAATTTAGCCCGAACCCATCGGGTTCGGGCAAAGATCTTCAGCTCTAACGCAGAGCAGGTAAATGGACACACAACAGTAAACAAAATTCAGCAATAGCATTTGTATCTGTCAGTCTGCCACAGAGCCTACAATATATACATACTGTGGATATCAAAATATAAAATAAATGGCCTGATAAAAGATAATATTTTTATTATACTTTATACAGTATATACAACTGGGCTAAATTGATTAAATATTTATTTATTTTCCCAAAAAATATTGTCCGGACCTCCGTTTGGAATAAAATATAAAGACCGGACCTCTTGGAACTTTAATTGAATTAGGAAAATTAGGCCTTTCTTGTCTGAGCATGCTACGCAAGTCCTAGTCCAGGCTCTTGTCCTGTCCAGACTGGACTATTGCAATGCGTTACACACAACACACAACGTTGGCACAACCAAACCTCTGCAGATGATCCAGAATGCACGTCCCTCCTCTCTTTATTAGGTTACATTGGCTCCCTGTAGTCGCTCGCATCAAATTCAAAGCTCTGCTCTTGGCTCTCCTACAAGACCATCACTGGTTCGGCACCCCCAAATCTTCACTCGCTAAAACAGACTTGTGTACCCGCCAGATCCATACACTCTGCAAACGAACAACGTCTTGTGGTGCCATCCCAAAAAGGAAGAAAATCACTCTCACGTACCTTCTCTGGATCTGTTCCACATTTGTGGAATGATCTGCCGGCCTCTACAAGATCAGCAGATTCTGTAGCCATCTTTAAGAATCGGCTGAAAACACATCTCTTCCGTCAACACCTGACTGATTAGTACTGACTTCTATTTCTTTTCTACTCTTTCTATCAAAAAACAAAACAAAAAAAACTTGGATAAAAGCGTCTGCTACATGACTAAATGTAAATGTTTTGCAGGTTACGTGTTCCTGTCGGTTGTACGACAGAGTTGAATCATCTGGGTCAACAGTTCCTGCAAAGGCTCTTTGATAAATATGATGAGGTGAAATTTGACCTACTATTAATCCTGAAAGAACACGACAGCATTTGTTTATTGGTCTAATGCTCTTCTGTCTCTTTCGCAGGATAAAGATTCTGCTCTCTCTCCTGATGAGCTCAAAAATCTGTTTGGTGTTTTACCCTACATGCCCTGGGGTCCGGCAGTGTACAGTAATGTCCCCCTAACAGAGGAGAGCTACATCTCCCAACACGGCTACTTCTGCCAATGGATGTGAGTGAAGGAACCGTGATTAATCTGTTTATCAAACACATTTATAATTTATTGAAATACGGTGTGTCCCTGTATCGGTGTAACAAATATGTTGGACAATTGATATTTAGTATAAATATATTTAAGTTCATAGTAGATTATGTGAATGATGATCATTGTGAAAAGCAACAGTTTAATAAATCATGTCTTTAGTTTTAATTTCAGTTCAGTGGTTTCAGTTTTTGAATGGATTATATAAACTCTATCATTGGACTGTAGGTTATCTGCTTATTTGGACGTCCACCGATGTCTGGAGCATCTGGGCTATCTTGGCTACCCAATACTAATGGAGCAAGAATCTCAGACCTCTGCCATCACAGGTAATGAAAGCTGCACAAAAACTAATTCCAACTGTATTTGATTTCACTGATGTTCAGGTTTTATGTGTTTTCTTCATATGTGTATTAGTATCGAGAGAAAAGGGGATAGACCTGGACAAAAGACAGACCCAACGCAACGTGTTCCTCTGTAAAGTGATCGGTCCCCGCGGAACGGGAAAGACAGACTTCCTTCAGGCTTTCCTGAAGCGGAGCGTTGTGGTGAGAGAGTGACTTGTCTTGAAAGCCAAACTTCGGCTTGACCTCTTAACCAAGTGTAATAGTTTTCTAGAGTAATTTTACTCTCTACAAAGCAGCATAAGAAAAATTAACATCAAAACGTTTTGTACATCAATTGTTATGACTGTGACTGTTTGTGACGAAAACTGACTACTGTGAAGTTGGTTAGGACTAGTATGGGGGAAAAGTTATTAAGATTAATTTAAAACTACAAAATTAAAGACAGGAATTTTTTACTTGTTATCAAATGCTGGTATTATAGTTCAGGAAGAGGTTTTCTTTTTCTGTTTTTGGTATCTTATAAGTTTATAGTGTGATTTCTCACAGCTTTTTAGACCTAATATTTACAAATGTCACTGATGATATTTTGTTTATTTTTAGAGAAAGGAACGTAATCCTGGTCCTCCATCAGTGTACGCCATCAACACAGCCTCAGTAGCCAATCAGGAGAAGTATCTCATCGTAAGTGTCATCTCAAGGTTAAACAAACCTTAGTTTATCGTTTCCCGACTCTGACCCAAGTGTCATTCCCCGTAGCTGGAGGAGGTGGACGTGGAAACAGAGTTTTTAAAAGCAGCGGATGCGGCGTGTGACGTGGCGTGTCTGATGTATGATGTCAGTGACCCCGAATCATTCAACTACTGTGCTAGTATATATAAGGTATGAAAACCCATCACTCTTGTGTGGAAATGACCTGATTCAGTTGCATTTGAAAATTGTGTCGTCAAATAAATCATATAATTTAAATAATTCATTGTGAATAGTGTCCCGAATGGTGCATTCCACAGAATTCTAGAATAAATAAATTGTTTTGTGATGTTCAAGGAATGTTCAAGCTTGCTTTAAATGCTCTTACTGCAAAAAAGAAACTTGACTTGTAATTTGTAACCGTGTGTTTGTGTCATTGGCCTGTAGCAACACTACATGGACAGCGGGATCCCGTGTGTGGTGCTCAGCTCTAAAGCCGATCTAGTAGAAGTGAAACAGCATCATGGCATGAGCCCGTCCGAATTCTGTTACAAACATCGTCTGCCTTCACCTCTTCACTTCTCAGCGCTGCTTTCAAACACACACACAAATATCTACAACAAACTCGCCTGGGCCGCCATGTACCCGTAAGTACATACACAAAAATGCTTTTAAACTAAAACACAAAATCTTTTCATAGGCAAAGAATTTCCCTACAAATGTTTCCAGAACATTTGTAATAATATTTAAGTGAATTCAAAATGTTATGAAAAATACAGAGACTCACCTTAGAAACAATAAATTAAATCTAATAATTGTTTATTTAAATTACATCAGCATGAAGTGAACATATTTTTTTAATAGTTACATATCTTCTAGTGTTATTCTAAACAAAATGTTCCTCTGTCTGTCACTTACTGTCTACAGACACCTGAATGGATCAGACATGAACAGCACTTCCTTCTGGTTGCGTGTGACTTTGGGTGCCACAATAGCAGCCATGTTGGGCTTTGCTCTCTACCGAGCCTTCAGCCGGCACAAATAATGACACGTACAGATAAACACACACTCCCTCGTTTCCTTACTGAGTCATTTGTGGCTCAACTGGTACATTAAGTCGAAAACGTCACAGTGATAAACCAGCAGTATAAAGATTTTTTTAAGTTGGACTGTAGTATCACACACATACAGTACGTGTACACATACTCGAAACGTAAGGGCAAATTGATAAGGTTTTACTATGAGGCCTGAATCATTAAAACGTGGAAGTGTCTGACCTCCAGGGACATTTTTCCAAATTCATGTCATAGCCACACATGTGCTGTAAGTGATATTAAGAAATGATTTGATAGGTGTATGTTTTTTTTTAATTGCACTTGAAATGTATTTTAGAGATTGAGAAATAAGTATGGATCAAGAGTACAGTATATTCCATGGGAATTAATTCAAACTAGTATTTTGTTTATGAACCATGTGTTTGGACACTTCTCAGTGCTGGAGTCACTTATTGTGTTTTGTCTTGGCCAATGCAAGTAATACTCAAGTTTAACTAGGATTTCAGATTTACCAGTTTGAATCTTTTAGAAATTAAAGGAATATTCAGGGTTGCGCTTTATTGATAGGGGTTGTCCCATGCTGTCTATTTCCACAAAATAAAATAGAGCTTTCAATTTAGCCAGGAATATTTCTTTAATGGGTTAAGCAACATTTAGCCATTCTTCTAAAGTGTCTGAATTAAAACAGAATAAACTGGGACCCCCTTCTCAATTCCAGCCCATCAGATGGACTTCAATATTTATGGACTATGACTAGAGCTGTCACGATTATTAAATAATCGTCTCATCGCGATTGTTTGACCTCATCGCGATGGTTTCAGATCATCGCAATTATCGCACATCTCTATAGAAGACACTTGGGGGAGCTGTAGTGCATCTGCATATTGCATATTTTAGTGTATATATTGTAACTAAAGCATGGTAATACTTGTAAAATGTACCACCACAACACAATCACTTTAAAAAAAAGTTAATGCGTATACCATAAAAATAACCTGCAGTACAATTTAATGTTATTTCAGTGTGAAAACCAGTCTACCAAAATCTCATTAACATAGAAGTGAACTTTTATTGTAGTCTTGCAAGTGAGAAAAAAACAGACTAGAAGCTTTTCTATGACTGATAGCATTTTAATGGTGGCTTCAATTCACTCCTGATCAATTTACTTTATTTACAAGTATTTGGCGGTTGTATTATTGACAGGTAAACGCCTTAACCTTAAGTATGATGACCCAATTTTTTCCTATGTATTTCCAAGAAAAAGAACATGGTCTTTATATTCAGAACAATATGGTCGTTTCAAAGCTGAATAAAAAATGTATGAGAATTAAAAGTCAAAGCTCTAAAACAGACAATTAATCGTCATAATCGCAATGATTTATTAGACAATTAATCGTCAGCCAAATTTCATAATCGTGACAGCCCTAACTATGACTTTAAAATTGCGCAAATGTGTTTATTTTTATGGCAGAAGAGTCAAAGCCTGCTGTTGAATTTGGGATTTAAACTTGAGTCGATAGTGTTCGAGTCAACTGTTGCTTTGGTTTTTTGCTTGAATTGTTTGTAGAGGTGATTGATTCATGATTAAAACTACATTCGAGATAGGCGGTATAATAAATGTATTTTAAATTATATTTTAAGAAGAATAAATGCTCTGATCCTAAATGCTTTCAAGAAACCTGGCCCAGTTTAGAACCATTCTATTGTTACAGCAACCGGATTTGGAAAAAACGTAAGCTTTTTGTTTTGTTGTTTATGTTTGATTTTCATGATATCAGTTTCATTGTTCAGTATTAAAACATTATGTGATCACTTCTGTACGTGATGTTGGGCCCAACTGTACAATACTGCAGGCTTCTCTCTGCTTGACCTCGATGGTCTTCCATCTTAAATATTACATGAGATGCTTGAAATGAAGCCAACGTGTTGTAATAGAAATATTTTGTAATAAACTAGCTTTTTTCTTCTGATCTTGTTCATTGTGCTCTGTGAAATCAGAATGTTTGTTTGATCACATGGTGTTTTCCAGACAGCCAATTGGCTCGCTGTGTTTAACTTTAGTTTGACATAGTTTGACATCTCCTAATACTTAGACATTTTATCCAGCCAGGTTATAAATTACTTTAATATGATCAAACGTTTTAAGTTGTTAAAGGGGTCTGGTCCACATCTAAATGAAGGTGGTCAATGAGCTTGAATCTAATTACTGTTGGAATTTAATACAGTGCCACATTTCAAGAGCATTGTTCAAAATGTATAGAGTATATGAGAAGAAATTCAGGTAAGAACAAATAACATGTACATAATCTTTTTAGGTTGAAAGTTTTTAATTGGCATGAATCTGAGAATTTCTCAGTATTTATTTTCCTCTTGCCAGCAGCACTTGTTCATGCAAGTTCATGCAAAACCCTGAAGGTTCACATTCTCCCATCAAGATGTGCCAGCTTTAAGCTTTATGTGCTTCAATGCAAGTGAGACTATCTGACATCTTTTATAGTGCAGTGTCTTTATTATAGATTTTTTAATAAAACTTATTTAGATTTTTTTAAATATAGTAAAAAAAAAACTTTGTAAGTTTACAAGAGCAACTCGTTTTGACCCCACTGTGTCAAGTGTGCGTTTTCACTGATTTCACATTTTGTAGTTCCCATAGCTACATAACAAATACATGTAAGTTAAAGTAGCAAAGATATTTTAAAAAAATCTTGTCTCTCAGTTTATTTTAGCTACAGCTTCACCGCTGCTTCTTTATTTCACAACAAACAGCATAGAACATAAACTTTAAACATTTCTCGAAACTGAAACGATGAAACATGGCAAATAGAGCATGTAGATTTACATAATAGGCGCACTGTAAAAAATGTTTTAGGCACAGTCAAATTAACTTTAGTCATTTCAACTTAAAGGAGTCATATTGCACGGCTAAAACGAATATTATTGTTTGTTTTAGATGTAACTCAATTTGTATACACCATTTAAAGTTTAAAAAACGTTGTATTTTCCACATACCGTGCATGTTTGTATCTCCTCTTTGCCCCGCCTCTCTGAAACGCGCTGATTTTTTACAAATCTCATCGCTCTGTAAAGCGAGGTGTGCTATGATTGGCCAGTTCACCAGTGCGTAGTGATTGGTCAAATACTGCAAGCATTTCACGGAAATGTAACGCCTCTTACCATATTCGGAACATCAGGTTCCAAAGCAATTGTACTGACAGACGATACAATGAAATTTACAATTACGCCCACCTTAACTACGTGTAGATTTGGGCGGTCTTAGTCAAATCATGTTACAAAGTTACGTAGATTCGCCGGGGTGTGGTTACACGAGGCGTTTCAGGGAAGTCTGGTTGAGCATTCGCTTTTAGATAGAATGCATCTTTTGTTCCCACACTTTCATTTGTGCAATTTTACGTGTCTAATACATGCATGGGCAACTTATAACACACCAAAAACACAGAAAAACACGTACTTCCGCCATATGACTCCTTTAATATTTAAATGTTGAAATTTAAGACATTTAAAAATGTAAAAATAAAATACTAAATTGAAATTACGTTTAAAGTTAATTTGATTGTACTTAACTTAAGGTAGCAAAAGAAAGTTTTAGTGTGTGCAAATATTTTGTGTAGTGTCTCAGTTATCATGACGTCATAAAACCTGAACGTACTATAATTAAAGTACTTACCCCAGGTGACCTGTGGAGTTCACTATTGAGACACTGCGGGGTAACAACGAGCCCGAATACCCCAAAACCAAAAGATGCGATTCATATTTGCTCCTCCTGGAGGGTGTGGCCCCCAAAGACCCCCATCCCACCCCGGGCCGGGACCTGTGTCATAGTAATTCTGTTTTAACTTATGCACTCTGCTCTCCATGGTGCTGCAGTAAAACACTGAGAAAACGCTTGAGTTAAGAAATGAGAAGTTTATTGATGCACAGCAATGCGAGTATTATTGGACAGCAATGAAACATGACAGTCTGTAGACTACAACAGTTACAAATTTGCTTCAGTTCTGTACATCATCATTTTCAGAGCATAAAGCACCGTTCTCCATACAAACAATAACATGTTTATTTTCACAGTCCTAGAATAACCTAAGAATATATTTTCACATATTATTGTAGCGCTTTATGTAATTAGTATGTCTGAATAATAACAATGTGCAACATAAGGTTTGCTTTAATGTCCTTGGAAAAAAGTAAAATAAATAAGTTTAGCCGTTTATATGCAAAGATGCTGAATCCTCTTTTTAGATTCTGCGCATGGAAAGTTTCTGTGGAGACACGCTGTAAAAATGTCGAGCGCACGAAGACCATACAAAAATAACAATATACCAAAAAACATTGCTTCAAAAAGTGTATTTACACCGAGTTTGGGATCAGTCAGTCCGAATGAATCGAGTCTCTACTTCTTTTTGGTCGTTTTCCTGACTGCAGTTTTGGGTTTGGGTTTCGCCGTCTTCACCTTCTTGGCTTTGCTCGCCTTGGCCGGTTTTGCCACCTTCTTCTTGACGACTTTCTTGGCTTTGACAGGCGATTTCTTTTTCTCCGCAGCCTTCTTCACTTTCTTCTCCGGGGCTTTCTTGGGTTTCGCCGGGGACTTTGCCACTTTCTTGGGCTTGGGGGCTTTCTTGGGTTTGGCGGCGGCTTTGGCTGGCTTCTTGACTTTCACCGGGGCTGGTTTGGGTTTCTCTGGCTTCTTGGCGTCCTCGGCTTTGGCCAGTTTGAAAGACCCAGAAGCTCCGATGCCTTTGGTGTGACGCAGGAGACCGCTGGCCACCAGGCGCTTGAGGGCGAGTTTGATCTGGGAGTCGGCGTTGTCTCCCACCTTGTAATGGTTTTTCACGTACTTCTGGATGGACTGACGCGACGCGCCGCTGCGGCTCCGGTCCGCGGCGATGGCCGCTTTGATCATCTCTGAGTATTTGGGATGCGACGCCGATTTCTTGGTGTTTTTCGCCTTTTTGGGCTTGGACGCGGGGGCAGCTGCCGTCTCAGCCATGGTGTAGAGTTTTGGTTTGGACCAAAAACCGAACCGAGCAGTCAAAAACTCTCACACAAAAAAGTGCGACTTCAGGAATTTCTCGGAAAGTAGTGCAAATACAATTTCAGCTACGTCACAACTGCAAAAAATATTTAAATGAGAGAAACGCGCGCCTCAACGCTGCGGAAAGTGTGTATATTATTTGCCGAAGTGCGCCAGTACAATATATGAAGCCTCCAAGCGGACGTGATTGAGAACACCAACTGCCAGCAGCTGATCAAGCGGGCTTCCATGAAATCTGCGCGGGCTGGTTTGTGTTTCTTCCTCCTCGAAATACGGCCGAATTTAGGCAGCCTGCTTCGGTACCGATTCTCCTGACGCCACGGTTTGAGAGGGGAGGCTTTGGGCTTCACGTGCGTGTGTCGCTTCGGCGTGGATTCTTCCAGCCTTCAACTTTTTTTCCACGAAAATCCGTTCAAACCGGCAAGAGCCGTGATGTATTTTGCGGAATTCAGGTGAAATTCGCCCAAACCCACGAAACCGAGCCGGGAAACACCGAATGCACCTGAAAGCCCAATCAACCTTCCAGAGGACACGGTGGGTTTGATTCACGCAAATCGTCGTTTTCGTTTTTAATAAGCCGATGTAGTTGACGAACTAACACAGTCCGGCCACCGAGTCCGCGTGACGTTACTGCGATTATTTATTGTTAAACCTTCTATAAATTAAATGTGCGCGAATAAAAGCGGCTCCCGTCTCGTGCATTATATTCACACATTTCACGGCGTGTCGGTGTGTTATTTGTGCTTAATATCGATAAGACTTCAACGATATAGCATATAAACCAGCTGCTCTTATGCTGGGTGTTCAGGGAGAATTGCTCGGCTATTAGGAAAGTTGCCAGCGACCCAAAGACCAGCTTTACCGACCAAAACCCAACGGTACCGTAGTCTGGGTACACGTATCGATGGGTTCTCGGTGGTATGCACGTTATGGATCGGATTGACACATGATCAAACTGGTCTCAAACTGGTCTGATGCTTTAAACGCTCGAGCGTTCTTTTGTTATCTCCGTTGGCAGGGAGACGCGTATCCCGTCGGTGTATCTTAACTCATCCCTGTACCCTTTATTTATCAGTTAATCACTTTTGATCGGACTGCCGACGGGGTGCAGAATAGTTTCATTGCAGTCATCCGATCTCATTCTGTTATTCACATTTTCGGGGCTGATGGTGTTTGAGTCGGAACGCGCCATCTTGAATCTCTTCACTTCTGAGGCTTTACCGTTTCCACCCCATGAAAGCCTATTTCACAAGCACACAACATTTATATAGCACACTTGATATTAGAAATGTAACTACCATACATGGTTTGCAATATAACTTCGTGGTTAAGTGGTCGAGCGCGACACTAATGCACTTTTCTCTCGTGCATAACACTATGCTCAGTTTCAAACTTGTTTTGCCTTATACAGTTTTTATTATGAATGCTAGACTTGTGTATTATTAAAGCTTTTTTTAAAGGGGGGTTGGATTCAGGTGTAGTCCTTATTTGGATTGCAACAGAATGTTATTAGATAATAGGAAGACAGTCACAAACTAAATTGCTCATTATTTTCATTCACACACTCATGTACACACCCCTTGTGTGTGTGCGTGCCTGTGTGTGTGTGCGTGTGTGTGTGTGTGCATGCGTCCCTGTGACGTAGTGCAAGGTGTCTGCAGGTGTCTAGTGCTGAAAACAGCACCTTTAAAATACTGTATGTGCGTATTCAATCCGGAGTCACAGAACAATGGGCGCATAACGGGGCAATAACTGTTCGTCATCTACGCAATACTATCGTCATAATATCTTCAATTAATGATGGATGCATGCCGTGTTAACCATTTGAGGAGAAATGCTATCTAAACAGCAGAATAAACAGACATTTATTGCACTTAGAAAAACGATAACAGTACTAGCTCTTCTTGTAGGCTAAACAAAATAATAAAATATTTTCCTTTTTTGAATCTACACTTTCTCGCAATACGAGTGTTGTGATTATCTTCTAATATTGTTGGCTCCTGTCATGTATGTTAAATGGTTTGTGTTGCTTCTACCGCAGTTTTAAATTAAGTCCGCCTGCTAACTGATTAAATATCAATGGAAGAATTCTTCATCACGTTCTAAGCATAATTGAAATTGTGAGTTTCTAGGCTATATTTTTATAAATTTCAGTGAAGGCAGCTAATCACGAGATAAGTAGCCTACTAAGGCCTACATCACAGCTTACCTTAGCACTGCCTTTATGTGCGCTTCCGGTTATAATTGGTGCGCGCACGTGTGTTCCCACTTCCCAGTTAAATACGTAATGGGCGCGCGCGTCCATATATCTGTATTGTGAGTGACAGAGAACAAGTGCTGGTAGGCCATTCAGTCAGTCATATATTATTTGATCTGTGTGTGATATAAGTGCTGTACCGCAAATCTCACAGGAGCTCAACCTTGAGTTATTTTTTTCTAAGTTGTTTGTTTAAATCGGCTGTAACTCCCTCTGTAATATTCCATTAAAAAGAAATAAAAAACATAAAAGTATATTTTATAATATTCTATAAGTTTTAAACAAGAGCCTAAACGCTGTAATAATTATTTCATGCGTACAAATATGGAAATTGTAGAATGGATGTTTTACCGGTAGAGGGCAGCACTGTCTTGCATTATGCTTTATGTGAATATGTGTCCACCACTAGAGGGTTCCTGGGATTCAGTCTTGTACGGCCACCGAAAACATGATTAGCATGGTATTCAAAACTATTAGTTTTAGTGCATGGTTCTTTTTTCTTTATTTAGTTTAATGCATAAAATCTAAATAAATAACCCAACCCTTTAATATCAGACACTATTTTGTGCTGAAGAGAAGTGAAAGCTGTACCGTGTCACATATCCAAGATATAATGGCTAAAATACAATAAATAACTGCATGAACAATAATTATAATAATTCATTTTGTTTACAAGGGAAAACAGATTGTTCTGCTTTTTTAGGTCATGTAGAGTTCAAGTCAAGAGCTGTGTGAGATGTCCGCCTGGCGTCATCAATCTGACCAAACACAAAATGCAGATGCTGTAGATGTTACACCCACGTGCCGCCATGCAGGTAAACAGCACATCATTTAGCAAATCTCAATGGTTTGCCGCACACCATCTTTCAAACAACCATTAGGCACATTTATAAAAATGGTTGTGATTGAACATTGAAAATGACCATTGAAGTCTTTTCACCATTTGAAATGTAACGTCACCTGTAATTGCAGGGCATTCCTATAAACACCGGAGTCAGTCTCCAATGTGGAAAGATGTTTGATAAGGCATGGTTTTAAAGGTCCAGTGTATAAAATTTAGTGGCATCTAGTGGTGAGGTTGCGAACTGCAACCAACCGCTCACTCCACCCCTCCCTTTCGAAGCACTACGGCGGCTGATACAGCACTAAGATGTCTTCAAGTTTTCGTTTTTTTAGGAGATAAAGTATTTATGAAACGTGCTCTGAAAAGCAGTTTGACTGTTAGGCCAAGGCTACTGTAGAAACTTCCATGCAAGGTGTATGAAGATAGAAATAGCTCATTCTAAGCTAATAAAAACATAACGCTTCATTATGTCTTTATACACATCTGAAGACATAGTTATGTATATTATATTGCATTTATATCAATAGATCCTCCAAAAAATTACACACAGCACCTTTAAGGTATAGGATTTGAATAAATATCTAACCCTAGGTAGAACAATTTGGTACACAACGCATCCTTAAATTCTTTGGCTTCTTCAGAAGTTGTCGAGTCAGTTTTATTTTTTTTATTGATAAACTAGCTAAAATGCTGACTATACGTGACCTTATTAAGTATTAAAATAATTCAGTAAATTCGTTTACATTTACATTTATGCATTTAGCAGACGCTTTTATCCAAAGCAACTTACATTACATATTCCAGTATGTATATTGCAAACCATTTCCAATATTTCCATCATTTTGATGTGTTGGGCCACAGAACCTAGAAAGCGTGATATTATTTTCCATGAGAACTTTATATGAAATCACCAACAATTAGAGCAGATCCTAATGAATGCTCGTGTCTGAAACACAAATCCTCAAAGCCTGTTTAGCCTTAGGTTAAAATCTGTTGAGATTTTTTTCCACGCTTGTTTGCGATATTGGAAGAGACACCGTTTTAATGGAGAATAGGAGAGAATCCAGTTTGCCAGTTTAGCTGCTACCCAATAAAGTCAATCACAAACAAACTGCACTACAATTATGACCCAGATTTCAAGAAAGAAGAGCAGCGTGCTCGCATGAGGGGTGAACATAAGATCAGGTCTACACCGTACACAATCCTACTTTTGTCACAGCATTTAAGCAACCAGAAAAAAGTCAAAGGCTTTATTGGCAAACCAGTTGTGACGAACATATTTTGGCCACTTAGGCCATTAATACCAGCGTGCGTGGCATGGAGACGTTGTGTATTTCTCTTTCTATCCATTAGCCTGTTACCACCATTAAAGCGTCCGCGAAGATAATGACCGGGCCAAATGACACGGGAATGTGCGTAGGATTTGTAGTATCTGCTGTGTGTGTGAATAATGTCAGATTTGGGCGAGCCAAGAGCGCCTGTGCCCCGTTTGTGTGTTCGCGTGTGTGTGTGTGTGTGCACTGCAGTGAATGTGCGTTTGTGTGTTGCGTCTCATTTTAAGACTCCTGCAGGGTAGACGGAGAGCTGCAGCCCTTTGGACATGCCCCTCTGCTCTGATTGGCTGCAGACCACCACCTCCCTCCCCTTCCTCATTGGTATTCAGGTAGTACAGTCTTTGTGGAGGACAGAGGGAAGAGGGCGAGAGAGAGGGAGAGGGAGAGAGAGAGAGAGAGAGAGAGAGAGAGAGAGAGAGAGAGAGAGAGAGAGGGATTTACATAGGTAAAGACGATACGGCCACAACAAGACGGGCGAGAGGAAAAAGGTCCAGGGGTTGGAGGAAAAAAGGAGAGATTGATAAGGAGACAGACGTTATCATCGCTGCAGGGTGAAAGGTGGAGATAGAAGGCTGTCTGAAGTGCCATGAAGGTATAGTTGTGGATTCAGGGTGCCTTGCTTGGATTTTTTTTCAGCCCGGGTCATCTGAAGCTGGCCTGACGGCACAGCCCGTGGCCATCCTGCGGATACACTGCCGGACGTTACTCGCCTGCGCGTGAGGGGGTCTCACTCCCACCGGGGAGGCGTGCCGCACGGACCGAAGGATGTGCATGTTTGTGGGTGCGCGTATGTGTCCCTGCGTGTGATTTTTCCGTATGTGCTTATTTTTGTGGATGAGTGTGCACCAGGGCCCGGTATATGGATAGAAGCTCTCTGTTTCAGCTCATACAAGAGCAGGTAAGCAGCAGCAGGTTGCTATGGTTACTGCATCCTCCCGTGTGCATGTGTGTGCAGATGTGTTTCGAGACCCGTACCGAAGGAAGGATGTGGATGAGATGGACAGTTTGAATGAATGGGTAGTGTGTGTGCGTGTGAGTGTGTGTTTGTGTGTGTGTGGTCCTTATGGTCAGTCTCTGGCTGTTACTCACATACTACTATGCTAGACATTGGCACTGATGCTGTTCTACACCCGGTTGGGTGCTTATGCTAATATTTGTTAATCGCTCAAGATGATTTACTGTTATCCACGATATATTGTATATTGTTTTATAGAAATATAAAAGTAATATTTTATATTTTTAATAACCATATCCTCACTGACAGGCCGAAACGTTCAATCTGTTGATTGTATTGAATGATTTTTATTTATTTATATATACCATTAATATTGGTCAGCATCATGTTTGTCTGTCTGCTTTTGCAAATATTTAACCAATGTGTCAACAAAGTTATTTTCTGTATTTTTGGAGATACAAGGTTTCACACGTGATGATATGATACATTACATATTATATATTTCCCTTAAATATACAGCCGCGGAACCATTCCAAATTTTCATTATCATTTTTAGATGTATTGTGGTTATTCCAGTTCAGTGTTGTATTTCAATAAAATCAAACCTCAATAGTGATATAAAGTAATCCAACAGCAATGTGAAAGACTGACAGCATGATAAGACACATAAAAACTGATAAAAATCAAGTATTTAGGGTCTGAAAACATACAAAGCATATTTTCTGTTAATTTCACCTGTTTCTCCAGTTTTCATTTTCTGCAAATAAATGCAAATAGAAAAAATATTTTTATTTGATATTTGGTAAAAAATTTTGTAAGTAGTTCACAGATTAAAACAAAAATGATCATTTTGATGCAAGCAACTTTGTAAATATTTTTCACAGGCTTCTTAAAGGAGCTGGATGTAATAATTTTACTGTATTAAATCAAAACAATACCTTAATATGTTCGTAGACATTTAGGAAACATGCTAAATTCATATATTGGTTTGACAAAAAAACAATGCTATAGCCAGAATTCCACTCTGAAATGTGCGTTTCGTGCCGGAATGTGTGTTATTGTTTTGGTCCGTGTGACCCCATCCACTGACAATCCAGTACCTCAGAGATTACGTATTTTTTTATTTTGTAGGCTAACCCGGAAGTAAGCGCCGCGCTTGTTCCCTCGACCGAAAGCCTATGCATTTTTCTCATAGACTTTTGGAAGATTGCAAAAACAATTAGTTATTAACAAAGGTTTATGATGTTTACACGTTTTGTTTATCAAGATAATCTTTACAAATTAACACCACATTTGTTACTTTTGAAGCCAAAATACAATCAGCAGAAGTAAAAAGCTAACACGATGCTATAAACAGACTAAACTTAAAGTCCCCGTGAACCGGAAGTTGCGATAGTTTTTACTTCCGTATTCTGAAAAATTTCCGAGTGAAAAGGAATTTCAAAGGATAAAATGAGTGGGCGTGGCTTGCGTTTTTCACTGCGAACAAAAATACATTATCATCCCTATTCACCCACTAGTGTATTTCGACAGCTCGGTTGCCAGTTGGCGACTATCACAGCATATTAACAAACGATCTTGGTCAGATAGCAGATTCCACCCTTTCCGGTAGCGTACTATCATTGCAAATATAGAAAGAATTACTATATTATTTTACAACTTACGAGGAGTAATATACAATTTTATAACAGTTATTTAAACGAGGCAGTAATATGGCCTGTAAATGCGACCTCCGGAGGATCCAACCTCTGAAACGAGCTGTTGATTGAGTTATATTTGCAAACAACAAAACCACTGCAAATGTATAAATTATCTGATAAACTTACAGTGTAAGATTTTATGCTTTCCATTACACTCCTGTAAGTGTCTGGCAACTCCTGTGAGTGTGGAGTCTGAGGAGGCGGGGCGGGAAAAACCCTCGACAATATTTTGAATTTGGACTGCTATGTTACATACGGCTCCTTTAAGTATTTCATTAAATTTGTTTGAGATAGTTTATTTAAACTTGATGTTTTAGCAATATAGACAGTTTAATTCAAGCACATTACTGTTTTAAAGAAGCAAGATTGTCTAAATATGGGTTGGCTTGCAAATCCTAAATATGATTTTGGTACAGAAAACAACTTCTCGAGTAAAAGAAAGAACTCTTAGAAACCAATACAAGAGATCCATCAACCTGTGATCAGTCTGTCTAAACCAATCCTCAAATGAAAGAATGTGACATTAATACTGATCATTTTGACTTTCTATTTGCGAGCACTTTCTGCAAGAACTTTCTCTTGGATTTATTTATACCCTCATTCGCAGCTGTCAGCTGGCAGCACGCATTAATCTTTCCATCCAGACGCACAAACAGAAAGAAGTCTGTGAGAACTTTACTGTAAAAGCTGGAACAAAGAGTCCGTCCGGGGACACGTTTACTGATGACTTGCTCATTTCCACACTGGAATGAAGAAAAGCCGTTAACCTTGAGAACTTCTTGCTGAGTTTTCTTGGCAAAATCAAAATCTCCTGAAAGGTCTTTAATTATAGAGTTTAATTTAATCTTTAATATAATATATAATATTATAATTTCCTGGCATTGCAGAGATCTCACGTCTCAAGAATTCAACAAAATTCAAACAGCGGCTTGTTTGTAATACATATGCATGATATATGCTAATTCATTTTGTTCTTGGAGGAGAAGCTTAGCTGTGCTTGGTTAATTCTGCACTTTATTGATACTGTGCTATTACTTCTGTGATCTTGACTTATTAGTGAAGCTTCTTAAAGAAGGCTGAGACTATGTTTCAGCCCTGTGATTTAAACACACTCCTCTCTCTGCACGTATTAGAATAGGGTGTGGAACTCATTTTGCACTGTTTGTGCTATTGACATGAAGGAGGACATAAATCATAGTGCTGTGGAATGAGAGATGTGCTGTGACTTTATTCAGCCATTAGAATTATTTTTGTTTAGACAGAATATCATAAAACCTTGTGTTTAGGTTTTTTGGGGGATTTTTTTCTTGTTTGCCTACATAGATCCCCAGAAACCTAGCAATGGGAAGGTTTCTGTGTGTGTGTGTTGTCTGATCTATGCTGATGCTGATAGATTAGTTTGATTGATGGATAGGAAAGGCAATGATTCAGTCAGAGGGGCAGAATTGATCTTTGCCTTTAGGGGAACACACACACACAGGTCATCAGTTCACACAGGCTGTTTAATGTGTCTGCTCAGGAGTGTTTGTGTCTGAACGGTGTAGGTGTGTTTCATATGCTTTCACATTTCTGGTTTTGCGTGTACAGTGTGAAGTCAGACAGCATGGTGTGAGCGTGGTGTGTGTTCGTGAAAAGGCGCTTAACCTTTCAGTGGATGTGTGTGTTTTTATTTTCTGCTGTAGGAAGCAGTGCTGAGCTCACACTATTTCTGTCTCGAATGCACACGTGCACAGCACACACACACTCAGCGCTCTGTGTGATCAACTGAATTAATGGAAGTCAAACAAAATCTCAAACTGCTGTTTGGTTGATGGTATGACCTACTACGTGTCTTGTCCCATGCCACTGGCAAACAATGCTTTCGTAAGAAAGTGTACAAATCTAGCGTGCGCGTGTGTAGCAGTGTATTTTGGCACCAGCTGGTCTGAGAGAAAGAGGGCAGTTGATACGTGCGTTGCTGCACCATATTTAGCATGATATTTGCATAAAATAGCAGCAGTCGGTCTGGTAAGATTCTTCCTCTATGACACAACATGAGCAGAAATATCAGCAGGAGAGCGAACGGAGACAGAGACAAATGGAGAGCTTAAGTCTCTCGCTTCTTAGATATTACTCCTGAGAAAACTCCAGTCATCTCACATATGTCTCCTCTGGAGCTAAGATAATATCGGCGATAAAGTCAGAAATTTTCATGCGAACAAAATCACGTTCTCTTTAACTTTATATCAAATTCGTAAAAAGAAATCTGTCCAAAAGAATTCTAAAGCCAATGTCTTACTGTATGTTGACAATTGTCTCAAACCATAACTGAGAATTAATTTAGTCATGAACGAGAAATATTTGAGAAATATTTGATTTGTGAATAGGCAATAATGTTTACATTATTTGGTACAAAAAGTACTGTGGTAATGCCATGGTACTGAACATTTACCTTTATTGTATTTGCATAGTGTAAAGAATACATTGGAATTACTATCATGTCAGTCTCCATTCCTTAAGAAAATTAACCATGCTTTTTTTTTAAAAGTTTTTGACAGATCGATTGCCATTACCATTGTGTCACCATAGTTTTGTATTGTTAAACTATGGCTACTATAGTAAAACCATGGTAAATGTGTGGTTTCACTAAATATAAAGCTCCGTAATTGCGGGTAATATAACTAAACTCAACATTTTTTTATCATGGTACTTTTTGTAAGGTATAAACAACTCATACTTTTTTTTACCATAACCAGCATATTTTTCTGCTATCGCCGAATCATTGCTTTATTAATACTGATGTTTCTGGTTCAAGCCATATGGTGTGTATTTTTGGAAACCATGGTAACAGCGAGGCTCTTTTTAGCACACTTTAGCGGAGCGGCAGGCGGAGGGAAACAGCTTTGTTCACGCACAATCAATGATCAGACCTTAAGCGAGTAAAACTGAAACTCGTCAGACTGAAATTAGACATTTTACTGACTGACTGATGTTTTAAAACATCTTTAATGTTTGTCTGGAGGTGATGGTGCTGGTGGTCAACAGGTTTCCTTCACCTCTGTATTATGGTTGGATCAGATATGTAGAATCAAATAGAAGTCATTTAATTTTTACCCATATCTCCATTTGTTTGGTGGGTCCTGGAATGAAACATTTGGGAATCTCATGGTTCTTTGCCAGTTCTTTAGGCTACCACAAAATACCATGGTGTCATGGCTCTGCTTCATTTAGTCATGTTTTTCTTGGTCCTGTAGCAGAGTCATGACAAAGCCTTTGGTTATGTGTGGAGAGAAACATATTATTGTCCTTTTGACAATAATATACGTTCTCTCCAGTGTCTCGTCTCTGTTCCCGCCATCTCATTTCCTCGTTAACTTTCCCTGAGTGTTTTATTCTCCCACACCTGCCCCTTGCTAATTATCCTTTGTCTGTCTCCCTATATAATGCCCTCATGTTTCTTTGTCTTGTGCTGTTGGATTACGTTTGTTGTGCGTGTACTGTTTACCCCGTATGTTATGTCGTGTTGATGTGAGTACTTTGCCTTGCCCTTGTTTTCCCTTTCTATGTATTTAAGACGTTGTGTCGTTGTTTTCTAGTTTAGTTTTAGTTTTTTTTGCCCAGCTGTTTTTGCCCCCTCGTGGGTAGTGTTTTGTTCTGGTTTTGTATTTAAGTTCGTCCTAGTGTCTGACACCCCCTCGTGGGTATTTCCTTTGTTTTGTCTTGTTTAATAAATCTCTGTTAACCCCTTACTACCTGCCTGCATCTGGGTTCTCTCCTCGCAACACCGTGACACATGGTATACATCAAAGTACCATAATTAACCTTCTGATGCCCTCTCTGTGCACAATATCATGTTTCGTGGTATTTACGTGATTTTTTAGGGAATACAGTAATTGGGCTTTGTCAGGTGATGTCACACTCGCCAGAATCAAAGTGCATTATGGGTATTGCCGCCATTTGTAAGGTATCAATGCCGAGATGTTCTATCTTCATTCAGTTTTGCTTCATTTCAGAGATAAAATGGTACGTTCATGTTGTGTAATATGTTGTAACACTAAGACACACGACAGAAACAGCCGAAAGCTTCACCACTAGGAAAGTGTTTTTAGGTTTCCCACTTGGAAGAAAGATTACGGACAGCATGTAATAACACATTCTGTTATGCATTTTAAAACAGATTTTTAGCCCAGTTTTAATAATGCTTTAATAATAAAGTATGGAATGGAATTTTGGAATTGGAATTTTCATAAATGGGTTTTTAATTTTTATCAGTATTACTGAATTACAGAAAAATGTTGAACAAATAGGGTAAGGTTTATTGGTAACTTTGGAGACTCATAACATATATTGCTTACAATTGTGTGTAAATCGATGGTAGACAAAGGCAGTACATATATTTAAGTATAAGTCATATTAGTGAGATTATTTCGGAATCGTATGTACTTGGTTTGCTTTTGTTTCTCCAGTATGATGATTGTCATGATTCTGCCTCATCTTGTCATGTCTTTCTTGATCTTGTGGCATAATCACGGCAGGATCCCCTGTTTAATGTGGAGAGAAGCATTTTGGCCCACTTGGCTTTCCACATGCTCTCTCCGGTCGCGTCTCTGTTCCCGCCCTCTCGTTCCTCGTTTAGCTCTCCATCAGTGTTTCATCCCCGACACCTGTCCCCTGTTAATTATCCTTTGTTAGTCTCCCTATATATTGCCCTTGTGCCCTCTGTCTTGTGCTGAATCGTTTTGTGCCATCCACAAGTGTAAGTCGTGTCTTACCTTGATACCTTGTTGGAATACCTACCCTGAAATCGGTACTATATGTTCATTACCTGTCGTTAGTTAGTCTTGTCGTGTGTTTATGGTGAGGTCTAGTTTTTTTTTATGCCCCATCGCGGGAAGTATTTATTTTCTGTTTCTGTTAGTACATTCGTGTCGTGTTTGCCCCATCGTGGGTTTTGTTTTGTTTTGTAATAAAGTCTTGTGTTAACCCCTTCATCACCTGCCTGCACTTGGGTTCTTCCCCATACAAAACGTGACAACGATTTAATTGGTCTTTACTGTACCGCTCCGTATACTTTCAGTTCACTGCTCAATGAAGTGATACCTCCAAAATGGCGCCTGGGTGACGTCACACACAATAAATCCAGGTGTCTGACAAAGACTGATAGCACTGTGGTATGTCCAATATCTGTAGTAGTGCTACGGTAATTTTTCAATTCACACCCTGTCAACATGAGCATGTGTTGTAATGTGAAGATGAGGAAAAAAAAGTGACAAAACTTCAGTGGCATTGCTCACTGGCAGTGTAGATGCAGTGTCACTCTCTCGGGGTGACACATTGTACATCTGTAACCATGGTAACGGCAGCTGAATCGCTTCACTAACTGATTCTTTCACTTGCATCCGAATCTCACACATGACCGCTGATCATACTGAAACTCCATCATCATCTCATTCATTCACTTCTCTCTGTCCCGTTCCTCCTGTGCTCACATTTCTTCATCAGTACTGTCAGCAGATCGATTGTTAGTCTTATTTCCTTCACTTTGTTTTTCCATTTCTTTCCTTTTTCCGGATGAAAAAACAATATAAATTTGAATGGTTTCCATCATAAATATCATTACTCATCCATCAGCTGTTTACTATTAAATCCCTTACAAAATTATTTATTTAGCGTGTTTTGGGGTCTATTCCAGTAGGATTTAATAGTGTTCAGTTTCCCATTCGCCAGAGAACATCCCACCAATAGAACCCAACACATTTCCAATCGAGACCCACAGAGACCATTATAGTACCCATTAGAGTTTCCATTTTCACCAATATATTTCACATTATAACCTATAAATCCAACAGAATTACTTTGATGATTTCTGCTGTTTTTCTCAGCAGGGTTTCTGTCTCTCTCTCTCTCTCTCTCTCTCTCTCTCTCTCTCTCTCGCTCTCTCTCTCTCGCTCTCTCTCTCTCTCTCTCTCTCTCCTCCACCCATTGAAATTTGCAAACAGCGTATAGGAATAATTAAACAAAGAGTAAAAAAGTAAAAATAGACGTATGTGCTCCCGGGTGTCATTTATGCCTGGATCTCATCGGGAAGTGCTTCAGGCTGGGAGTTACACACAGTTATATGAAATAGTTTTGTCACAGCATGTGGAATTGTGCAGAATGACTAAAATCTCATTTCACTCACGAAGTCTGTATCTGCTCACTGAACAACTGTTCATTTCATTTTTACGAGCGCTAAATGTGTTCTTATTAGTTAACATTACTCACTTGTGATAAACGTCATGCTTAAAACTATTTGAATGAAGTGTGACTATGTCTCATCATAACAGCACAACAGACTGCACAGTTCATGTTCATAGCACAAACAAGACAAGTTATAAAAGTTAAATATTTAGGGTTTGAGATTTGTTTAATTTACTAACCCCAAGTATGACCAAATCTGTGATGCTCGTATAGCACTGAGGGGCGGTTTCCTGAACAGGGTTTAAGACTAGTCTTAGACTAAAATAAATGTTAGAGCTGTCTAAACTGTAAAGAGCTTGCACTTTCAAATATTAAAATACATTAGTGCCATTGTTTTGTCTGAAAATGCACACAAGTAATGTTTTTTTGTAATGCTTGTTTGTAAAAACTACTTAAATGTTCTCATTTAACTATGCCCTAGTCCCGGCTTAATCTAATCGCTGTCCAGGAAACCCCCCTGAATGTTTACTGTATATGTTGAAAAGTAAACACAATCTTCTTTTTGAAGATTGAAAAAAGTTTTTCTTTTTGTTGATGATCAGCTGGACCCAGAGCAGACTGGTTTTATAGCTGTGGAAAATTTCACCAGTCTAGCTGAGCATCATGAGTTACAGTTGGACCCCAGCAAACTGGAGATGCTGCTCGCGCTGGTCCAGAGCAACGAACACGGACATGTCTGCTATCAGGAACTCATCGAGCTGGTGAGACACACACACAAATGTTACTGATGAAGTTCTTAGTTGTGTTTTATTTAAGTCCCAACTTAGTCTCAGATGTTTCTCCTAAAACTGCCTCGGAGTAAATACGAATATAAACAAATGAGAGTGTTATTGTTGAAAAGAGTATGGAGGTGTAAATGAATGTAGATTGGACACTCTTACAAATAAAGGTGCTTAAAAGTTTCTTCAAAGCGATGTCTAGAAGAACCACTTTTGGTTCCACAAAGAACCATTCAAACAAAGGTTCTTTAAAGAACCATCTCTTTCTTGTGAAACAGAAAGGTTCTTCAGATGTTAAAGGTTCTTTATGGAACCAAAAGCTTCTTCTATGGCATCAAAGAACCTTTTGAAAGTGTTTTTTAGTTCATATTGAGATCTTCAATAATATTGACTTTTGATTGCAGACTTGACAAATCTGAACTCAGTTTGATACATTGTTGACATCTCTTCTGAAACTCTAATGACAGAGACATTTGTGACTCTTTTATCACAGACGAGACTTAAGCAAAGGTTTCCATTTGCTCTCTATTTAATCTCATTGGTGTTTAGGAGAAATAGTGTAAATATTGAAGAGATCACGTGTGGTTTTCGTTTATTATAGGATGGTACCTTGTGTAAGCCAGATTTTAGGTGTATCATCATGATTCACACATTTATTATTTGTCAATTATTGCTTCTTCATTTATTGGTTTCTCTGAACTTTCTGAACCTACAGAAATTCATCCATGTTCTTCTTAAGATCTCGAGATATCTCTCTCTCTTTTGAAATGAGGAGGTGTAAGTGTTTTGGCTGTGGCACAGACAGCTGAATCAATTTTGCCGCAGGCTCGTTTAATACACGCACACACGAGGCTGCGGTGCACAGAGATACAGACCCTCACGTATAGTAATCACACCCTCATCTCCTCAAGAAACAAGCTTTTCACTTTCTGTTCCTGGATTTTAAGAAACATGATGATTTTAAATTATGTTTAGAGAGAGAAAGAGAGAGGGGGGGCAGAGATTGAATGAATTTAAAAGGATTTTGGTGAAATGTGAATCTGGGACGGGAGGGAGACTGAAGGAAAGCGGGGTAAACAGAAGGGTTGAGGGATCATAAATACATAAGAGTAATCTGAAAGTGGCAGTAATAAATGTTTATGTTATTGTTATTTAAATATGTTTTATGTTATTTATATAGTGTTCATTGCAGTATTTTAACCAGGTTATTAGTAGATTGGTATATTAAAATATTGCTATTAACAAATTATTGTTTCTCTCTCTCAGCTGAACAGTAAACGTTCAAGTAGTTTTCGCCGAGCCATCGCAAATGGGCGTCGCACGCTGCAGCGAGAGATCCTATTGGACGAGACGGGGCTGGGTGTGTACAAGCGCTTTGTGCGCTACGTGGCTTATGAGATTCTGCCATGCGAGACGGACCGCCGATGGTACTTCCATCAGAACAGACTGTGCCCTCCACCCGTGTTCATGGCTATCATCACTATTGTACAGGTACACCTGCCACTGTTTCCATGGAAACAAGCTTACCTTCATATAAGAGAAGGTTACCTTGAATGCGTTGAATTATGTTCTTGACCTGAAATGATGTGAGTCAATCGTTTTGTGTTCCAGATCATCGTGTTCATGTGTTATGGCGTGATGTTAAATAAATGGGTGTTGCAAACGTACCAGCCGGATTTCATGAAGAGCCCGCTGGTGTATCACCCCGGGCACCGGGCACAGATCTGGAGGTTCTTCAGCTATATGTTCATGCACGTTGGGTAAGAAAACACATACGCTTAAATACACTGTTATTGATTATTGGTCATCACAGAGAGATATTTAGAATGTATTCATGCTGTATGTTTTATTAGTATGTGTGCTCCACAGGGATCAAACCCATTATCCGGACGATGCTAGCAGCATGCTACACTATTTAAGATCAGAAGGTTAACATTTGGTCATTAAAAACCTGAATATCTGAATATTGGACACCTCTGAATGTGTTTGGTGGTCATTGCTGATTACTCGATAGATATCATTCAATTGGGGTTCCACTGGGTCATGTGTTGAAACCTTCTACTGTGTTTGTGAAGATTTCTTTTGAGCAAGATTTGAGAGATAAAAGTGCTAAAGAGGATTTCAAAGTGTTCCTCTGGTCAAAATTTAGGAGAGAACGAATATCTTAACTCAGCAGTACAGGTGCCTCATACAATTATGTTGTTGTTGTTCTAACTGTGTTTGTGTGCAGGTTAGAGCAGTTGGGCTTTAATGCTCTTCTCCAGCTGATGATTGGAGTTCCACTAGAGATGGTTCATGGGATCTTGAGAATCAGTCTGTTGTACATGGCAGGAGTCGTTGCTGGTGAGTTTGTGTTTGTGTGCGTGTACATGTGTGTGTGTGCGTGCGTGTGCATATGTGTGTGTGTGCATGTGTGTGTTCACATAAGACATAAGTCTTGCTGTCCTTGCAGTGTGACAAGTTCACCAGGTGAATGTGCTCATATTTATGATGGACTTGTTACCAGAGGCCAATGACCAAATCAATAATCTCTGAATTATTCACACACCCCAACCTCCACAATCTCTTTCTTTCTCCCTCTCCCTCTCTCTCTCTTACACACACACACATACTATTGAAAGTTTCATATGTGAGACCTGGACAAAAGCAGTCAGAAGGGTCTTTTTTTTATTAAGATTTATACTTCATATGAAATATCAACTTTATGATATGTAAGCTTTATGATATATAAATATAAGCTTTCCATTGATGTATGGATTGTTAGGATATGACAATATTTGGCTGAGATACAACTATTTGAAAATCTGCAGTCTGAGGATGCAAATAATCAAAATGTTAAAGGTGCAGTGAACTAGGACCACAATTTTAAACCGAGCTTTTGTTATATAAGATGGAATCGTATTCAAGCGAACATCCTGTAAGAGTCAGACCTGAAAACGCCCTTGTTACTGAAATAACAACTGTTATTGACTCGAGGCGTTACGTAACGTTACGTGTCTAACCAAATTCACAGAAGGCTCCAACTAAGTCAACTATGCAAGCTGCTATCCAATCATACCTGTGGGCATTTACTTCCAAGTCTTCTATGCGGCCCACCCTTAAAACCCGAGCGTTTCTCCAGCCGGCCTCAAAGCCAGGGTAGAAAATAGCCTATTACTTATTGATTTTGATGTTTTCGAATGTAAAAACCACACGAACGTCATAAGTAGACATCAGACAATAGTATAAAACAATAACAACGGCCAGTTCACTGCACCTTTAAGAAAATTGTCATGATTCTGCCTCATCATGTCTTTCTTGATCTTGTGGCAGAGTCATGATAGGATCCCTTGTTTAATGTGGAGAGAGACATTTTGACCCTTTTTGCGTTCCATATTCTCTCTCCGGTCTCGCCTCTGTTCCCGCCCTCTTGTCTCTTTATTCTTGATTGTTAATTAGTTCATGCCCCACACCTGTCCCCTCTTGATTTGCTCCCCTTTATAAAGCCCTCATGTCTATTGTCTTGTGATCGGTCGTTTTGGCTGTTTGCATTCAACCTTGTGTCTTGTCGTATGATACGTACCCTCTGGATTACCTTGCCCCTTGGATGTTCTTTGTTATCAGTTGTGTCTTAGTTTGTGTAAGTTGTTATATTATGCGTTCTCTATTGTTTTTGCCCCCTTGTGGGAAGTCTTTGTTTTTGTACCCAGTCTTAGTTTCGTTTTCCCCATCGTGGGTGTTTTGTTTTGTACTTTTGTTTAATAAATATATCCTTGTTAACCGCTTCACCGCTGCTGCCTGCGCTTGGGTTCTTCTCTCTACGTGATCTATGACAAAAATTGCCTTTAAAGTTGTCGATCAGAGGCACTGTAGCAGGCCGTTGCTAAGAAGAAACAGGGTTGTTTTAACGCTCTCTATTGGCTTACCGCTGTAATGACGTTGTGGAGAGTATATGAACCAGAAAGCTGAAATTTTAAGCTTTACATAGATACCAAACTTGAGTGGGTAATTCCCAAAGAGCGGGCAGCAGTGAGCGAAGTTTGTAGGCGTGTTTCTGGCCATTTTTCGCGATTTTGTTGCATCCACTCACAAATATAAAGTTTTGATATATTTACGGTAGGAAATTTACTGAATATTTTCCGAACATGATCTTTACTTAATATCCTAATGATTATTGGCATAAAAGAAAAATGTTAACCCTTGCGATGTATTGTTGGCTATTGCTACAAATGAAGAGTTTGGTTCCAAAATGAGATAACTCTGTTTTTTTTTTAAATCAATTTTTTATTATGTTATCATGTTTTTATTGTTGTTTCATTGTGTTAGTTAGCTGTATTTTTTTAGTTATTATGGTTTAAATCAAAACAAACCAACTGCAGTTTGATTGATATTAATTGGAATGCACAATAAAATTTAAAACGGAGTTATCTTATTTTGGAGCCAAACTCTTCAAATACACCTGTGCGACTTATGACTGGTTTTGTGGTCCAGGGGGCGTATTACAGAAAGATCATAACTTGAAAATCTTATCCTATCTGTTTGATAACAATGTTAATTTCAGATAGGACCTCATTTGGGACAAAAGCTATACAGAACAGTACATCATAGAAGTGCATAATCTTATCTTAACTACATATAGGAAAGGGGTATTACAGAAGCGTCTTAACTTGAAAAATAAACGGTCTTAACTTTAGGATGACCCCACAGCTGTCCTCACTTCAAAATAGTTTAAAACAGACCTGAAAGTGGATTGCCGAGCTTGATGGTGCAATTTAAGATTTCCTAACTAAAGGTACAATTTTGTAAGATAGGATAGGAATCCCAAATCAAGTTAAGATTTGCTTCTGTAATACAGATTTTTTAGTAGCATGAATGTTTTGACACTGTAAAGAAATCGTCAGTATTGAAGAAGTGTGAAGGGAATTACAGGATGAAGGAATTTGAGAGTGCCAGAACTTCAAATAGAACGCGCGGAGCGTCAGAGGAATAAGGAATTTAGTTTGTGAGGTGTTTGTTGCTGGAATATTCATGCAGACATTAGTATATACAAAATATTCTGAGAGGTGTACGCATTTTTTACACGCGGTTACTCATTGTAGCCATTAATTACACAGGTTTATTCATACAAGAGTGCAAGGAATTATTAGATGTGGCCATGAGATTCTTTCGCTCGCCTGTATATTGATCTTTTCACAAAAACGAAAGGAGTGAGGGGAAAAAGAAAGAAGGACATAAAATAATAAAACGAAGCCAAAATCAGAGGTGAAAGAGAGGAAGAGTGCTGAGGACGGCAGTGTTCAGTGTACTGGACACATATGATCTGTCTCACACACACAGAGAGAGTGCGTATGTCAATATTTCATTATCTTGTGCACTTTCTCCTGTATTTGCCACATATGTTTGCATTCAAAGGAAGGCAAAATTAGATTTATGGTATATGTTGTGCAATTTTGGTGTGTGTGCATTATTTATTTAGTCAAGTAAGTTTTACAAAAATGTTATTGCTCTCTTTCACAGCTCAGGAGACGTGTTGTTCAAGTGACGTTCAAGTGATGTTTTCCCATATGAAAGAAAAATCACCTTTTTTTTATCTCCATTGTTTCTCTTAGACGTCATTAATATTAAATCGAGAGCAAATTTGTTTCAGTCTCATCTGCGTCTCAGATATTTCTCCTGAGAAAAAGAGAGTTTCAGAGTAGATGTCAACAATGTGTCAAACTGAGCTCAGATTTGTCAAGTCTACAATCAAAGGTCAATATTATTGAAGATCTCAATATGAACTCAAACATTTCTCATCAAATTGACCCAAATCCAGAATATTTTTATAGTTCTCTTGAGCAGTTTTAGGAGAATCATCTGAAACTAATTTGATACTTAAATGAGAACCTACTGAGCTATGAAAGCGCAGCAACATTTTCCTCTGGGGTTATTGCACTTTTGTAAATTGGAAGTGGTGAGTCGATGGGAACACAAGCGCAGGAGTCTCCTGTGATCACATAGTATCCATTTATTTACTTTATTACATTCATACATTTCAATGATTCATGATGCAAATGTGTGAAACATGAATCACACTAAACCGAGTGTTTCTCTTTGTTTACTCAGGGTCATTGACAGTGTCCATCACGGATATGCGGGCTCCGGTGGTGGGCGGGTCCGGAGGGGTCTACGCTCTCTGCTCGGCACATCTCGCTAACGTTGTCATGGTAACCAACACTAACCGCTGCCATGGAGACTTCAGTCAGAATGAATGAGAGGAGAGAGCAGGCAGAGATTTAGATGCCTGACAGATGCTTCATATCGCAGCTACCCTGAGGATTAAAGAGCCTGTAATCGTTGGCACGCACAGATGAAAACAGACCTGAGAGAGCTGTAAAGTCTTTTATCGTCTGCCGTGCACTGATGGATAAGTTTAAATGTTTGCTGTACAGATGTTATTATGGGAGTATAAGTGCTTTTTAATTTGTGTGAGTGAAATTAAACACAGCTGAAGCTCCCTCGGCAGCATGCTGTTGATATCCACAAGAATACATTTTAGTCTCATCTCTCAGTTTGTAAAACAAGTGAACATTTTATTTACAGCTATGCACTTGATTAAAATACTCACTGCTTTTAAAGATTATGCAGAAGATTTTGTTTGTTAATGTGAGACTAGGGAGATTTTTATTAGGTTTATTAACATTGTCTGTGTATATCTGTATATCCAATATATTTGAACACATAGGGGCAGTTTCCCGAACAAGGATTATCGTAAAGCAGGACTAGGCCTTAGTTAAATTAAGATATTTGAGTTGTGTTAAAAAACATGCTTTACAAAAAACATTACTGGTGTGCATTTAAGATAGAGGTTTAAGATATGCCAGTGTAACTTGTTTTCATTTAAGACGCCTCTAACATTTCAGTTAGTCTGGGGCTAGATTTAAGACCTGTCCGGGAAACCGCCCCTTAGTGTATAAAATGAGTAAATGAATGTGTGTGTATGTGTGCGTTTCAGAACTGGGCAGGTATGAAGTGTCCATACAAGTTGCTGCGGATGATTCTTGCGCTAGTTTGCAGTAAGTAACTACCAGTTTTACTAAAATATATTAGAAAAGTTTTTTATTTTTTCTACAAGGAATACATTTTTTGATGCCTTCAACACTTGGATAAGAGACACCCACTTCAGTGTTTCGCTATTTTAAATTGATTACATTTGTGAATTTGGTGGCTCCTCAGCTCCTGTGACTTCATGGGATAGAAAAGTGTCCATTTAAAGTGTAGCATAATGCAATGTGAGTCACTTTGGATAAAAGTATCTGCCAAATGCATAAATGTAAATGTTATAAAAATGTAAAGTGTATTGAAAAAACTCAGCCTATTGTTTTTTTAAATATTAGGATCATTTCATACTATTCATTTCGCATACTAATTTTGGCATCTTATATAGGATGTGTGTGGGCGATTTCAGATGTAGAGAATACTAGTGTTCCTGTGGCTCAGTGGTTAGAGCATGGCACTAGCAATGCCAAGGTCATGGGTTCGATCCCAGGGGATTGCAAATGGTCAGAAATGAAGTATGCAATGTAAGTCGCTTTGGATATAAGCGTCTGCCAAATGCATAAATGTAAATACACTATTAAGAGCATACTGCACACTACACAATATATTACTACCTATCTTTTAAACAATAGGCTATGATAAAAAACCTATGCTGCGTCTCAATACGCATACTTATACTATGCACTAAAAGTATGTTCTCTTTTTGTTATGGCAAAGTATAGCACGTACCAAAACAGTATACTAACGCAAAACGAAAAAAAGCATTGTTGCCTAGGACACTGTGATCATTAACTGTCGTGAACATCAAAATGCACCTTTTCTTTGCGTTTAAGTATGTATTTATTTATTCGTTACTTCTTATTAATGTTTACTGTATACATACATTTATTAATTCAGCGAAGTATCTCTCATTTAATTTTATAAATGCAGTAATTAGTCACTAAACTCCGCCCTCTCACGGTACGTTGTGGATAATATCAGCCGTTTGAGTGTCCATGGATCTAGGTCTGGACTTAAAATTTTCACAGAAAACAGCAGACCATTGTATTGTATTGTATTTTTTTTAATACAATTTAAATAAATATATATTATTGAACATTTTGGTAATGTAACTGGATTTGGTCATCCAGGTTCTGTACATGAAGAAAATGTGCAAACCATGCCAAGTATGCATACTGCGTATAGCAGCTACAGTACGAATAAAACAGTTGTATTCTGTTCTGAACACATGCGTTATCTTTCTCTGTTTTCTGTGTGTCCGTGTGCGGCAGTGAGTTCTGAAGTGGGCCGCGCCGTATGGTTACGCTTCTCGCCGCCCCTCCCCTCGTCCGGGCCACAGCCCAGTTTCATGGCTCATCTGTCGGGTGCCGTGGTGGGAATCAGCATGGGTCTGCTCATCCTGCGCAGCTACGAGGAATCCCTGCATAAACAGTGTTCCTGGTGGGTTCTCATCTTCTCCTTCATCACCTTCCTCCTATTCGCCATCTTCTGGAACATTTTCGCTTACGAGCTGCTCGGGGTACAAATCCCGCCCCCTCCCTGATGACACGCCTCGGTGGCTGTGAAAAGCCACGCCCCCAGACTCTCGGTAACGGTCTGATGCAGGTTGTACTCCACTCGACCAGCAGTGGACAAACGGACGGGAGGATTTTGAAACGTTGTGAAATGAAAAGCATATTCACATTCCATACAGTGGACATATCTGGTGTGGTATTTTTAATGAACACTTAACGGCAGCTCGAGGGTTCGGCGAGCGCATTTTAACGGACCGTCTGCATATCTTGCAACGAAAACATGCACACGCAAATGCATACATCAAATTTGTTTTCTTTTCTGTGTGTGAATACAGCCCGAGGCTTGTTCACGATGCCTTTCTGAATAATTCGCCTCATCCAAGCCTGTTAACAGAGAAAACAGCGTCATCTGAACCAGGAATGTGTCTGACAAAAACAAAGCCTTAAGGTCTTTGCACATACAGTCCGACATTTTCGTATGCGTTTTTTCGTATTTGTCTCTCGTTTTTTGTACGGTGTCTCTGAATTGTTGTAAAAGGCCACCCAAAACGCTTGAAACGGATGCGAAAACGCAGAAAATCGAACCCGGTCCGAATTTTTTAATGAAGGACGAAAATATCGGAGGCAGTGTGTAAATGTGATTGACACAACGTGAGGTCGTATTTATTTGTTAACGTGCGGAAATTTCGGAGGCAAATTTCGGACTCAATGTGCAATGGGCTTTATGCTTGATGATACAGCAAAGTGTTTGCAGGGGAAAGAGGGGTTGATGTCATCTCTTAGTGTTTGTTGTTGCTTTATTACAGATCGTATAAATAGCGTCTTTTCAGGTTTAAAACAATCTTGAAACTACGGGATCTAAAATGATCTTGGTCTTAGATTTGGAACAATTTCTTTGCCTTATTTTGCTATTGCCGGGAGGACATAAACACAATTTGTGTTCCAATACTCAATGAGCTGGGGTGTCACAATAACCGTGATGGATATTGGGTTAATTCTGATCATATAAATAATCCAGCGACAGGATCATGTTGACATTTTTTTATGCACCTGTGTGAAAAACGCCTTATGAGCCGCAATGGTTACAAACTCTCTTTTCCTCCCTACACTCCAGTGTGGCCATAAAAAGAGAAACAAAATAAAAAATAATTAGACTCATAGCATCTATTTTTAATAATTTCATCACGAGAATGTCATTGTGAATTCTTTTGGCCATGATAATGGTGTAGTGGAAATCGGATATTGTGACAGCCCTACCCGCAGGCATCCTCCAGGTGCGAAGGATCTTCTATCTTATTTTGGGCAAATTTTACAATAGCATCTACAGCCGTGTAGTTTAAATGCACTGCAAAGATAAAGATCCATCCGAGATGGCGTGAGCCGTCTTTGAATAGAGTGAATAATTTATCATGACCTCTGCAAATTATTCTGATATACACATGTGGGAAAGGGTTTAAAAGTACGGAGAGACAGATTTACAGGCAATATGTCTGTGCTGTACAGTAATTATTACTTCAGTCATTGCTGTGCAGAAAACGGTTGTTATGGTAATAGCAACAAGATGCTTTTGACATAGAAACAGAATGTCACGACCAACATTGAGGGTTCGGCAAACCCAGACGTCTAGATTTTGTAGCCAGCGGAGCAGATAGTGATTGTGACTGGATTTTATATGAATATTTACTTTACGATAAAACCGTCACCTATTGATAAGACTGCAAAACGCCAGAGAACATTTATTTTCCAACTTTTAGACAAAGCAAATAATCCCACAATTCTGTATTGCCAAATTATCATTTGCCAACCTGCTAAAAGGTTAATACAAGGGAATTGCTGAAGGTTAAGATTACCGTCTTATCGCGTTTAGTTGATTTCTTTTCATTTTTGAAAAGCACGACTGTGTGTTTGGTTGATATCTCTGATGTTGTGTATTTTTTATGCCATAGGTCTATATTTATATTTCTTCAGAGTGGTTGTCCTTGTGGGATCATACCGTTTGTGAAGGTTGTCTTAAACCGAGGGCCGCGATGATGCAAAGCCAAGAAANCTGATTTTTTTTAATATTCTGTGTCTATCAGTTAAAATAAACCCACCATAAAAATTATAGACCCTTCATTTGTTTGTAAGTAGGCAAACTTACAAAGTCAGCAGGGGATCAAATACTTATTTCCCTCACTGTATTTATATTTCTTCAGAGTGGTTGTCCTTGTGGGATCATACCGTTTGTGAAGGTTGTCTTAAACCGAGGGCCGCGATGATGCAAAGCCAAGAAATTCTCTATTTAACCCAAATTGCCCTGGAAAACAGAAAAATAAATGTTGAATGGATAAATTCTTACAATGGTCAAGGACATTTAAAGGAATTTTCATCTTTAAAAAAAATCTGTCATTTACTCATGTTGTCATTTTAAACCTGTGTGATTTTCTTTCTTCTGAAAAACACAAAAGATGATATTTTGAAAAATGTTAGTAACCAAAAACTGTTGGTCAACACAAAACCAATGCAAGTCAATGGGGACCAATGGTTTTCTGTTACCAACAATTTTCAAAATATCTTCTTTTGTGTTTTGAAGAAAAAGAGAAATTCTTACAGGTTTGAAATGACAAGAGGACCTGTAAATAATGACAGAATTTTCATTTTGAAGGTGAACTATTCCTTTAAGGGAGTATGAGTCAGTCTTCTAAAGTGAACATGAAACAACATGTGTGATTCGTTTTGCTTTCATAATTTGACATTTATTTGCAGTGCAAGTATTTTCCATCAGGAATTGGGAAAAGTTGGCATTATACGCCAAAACGCAGCAATGCGGTGATGAATTGTGCATAGTAACTCTAGAAATGTATAAGAAAGTAAAAGGGTCATTTTATTGTGACATTGTAATGTTCTGATCCAGAGTCGGTTTGGAATACATAGAATCTGTGTAAAATCTACTTGGCTGGCACGTATGGACAGTTGAAAAATGAAAGCTTATAAATATTTTTCAGACATACAGTTAGAAGGTGAAATGCAGTGTTGATATATGTGATAAAAAATAAATGAGAAATAAAAGGTGAGAGGCAGACGGGTGATAAAATTAAGGTAAATGCAAAAATGTTGGATCTATTATTTTTAAACAATTATCTGTTGGATTCTGGAAATGTGCTGTTGGTCAGACTGTTACAGTCACATAAAAGCCATGTGTGTCGAAATGTTTGTTCATTACAAACTACTACAAACTGTACTATTTTTAAAAGCTTTTTTTAATAGTATTTGAAACAGAGAAATGTTTTCAACAGTAACTTAGCAAGTGACCTCCAGCTTTAATCTGTCAAATACAGACAATATCTTGGATTTTAGAGCGATAGTTCACCCAAAAATAAAAATGTTGTCATAATTCATTGATCCTCATTTAGTTGAGAATCTGTATATGACTCTTTCTTCAGTGGACCATAAAAGATGTTTTAAGAAATGTCACAGTAGTTTTGTGTTCATACAGTTGCAGTCAGGTGTTGTTTTGTTACCAACTTTTTTCAAAAAATATATTTTGTTCTGCAAAAGAAAGTCATACCGGTTTGGAATGACACGAGGACGAGGGTGGGTAAATGAAGCAAGAATGTTCATATTTGTGTGAACTATCCTTTCTAAGCAGTTTTTTTGAGGTTTATGTTCGTCAAACAGAATTCAAGGTTAAGAATATTGCATTGTGGTATACATTATTCCAACCAGTGTGCTCTGGACTGCACAATGTAGCAGTTGGTCCATGCATACCGAGAAATTACAAAAAAAAACACTGCAAACTGCAAAAACTGTATGATTACTGTGGTAGTATGTCATTCTGAACATAAACATATGTTCCAAGGACCTCCCTTCTTAACTCCGCCCACATTGTCCCAGCCAATAGCTGCCCTCGTATCTCATGCCCAACATCAGTAATTGGCTAATATCATGATGATGTAGGTGTAGATCGCAAGTGTTGCTTTGAAACCGTCACTGCGGTCCGGTGAGGTGTCCGTGTTGCCGCCATGCCTGTAGACTTCTGGATTTCAAAATGGTGCCAAAATACGAGATGGAGACTCGTTGCAGTAAAATATGCTGTTTACAAAAAAAGATGTTAAAATATATCAAAGGCTTTTAGTTTCCTCTGGATCAGATGAATATAATAAAAAAGAGATGTAAATATTGTTAGTTTCTATCGAATTCTTGGTTATCACTTCATGATGTCTTGTACTGCTGAAATATTGGAACCTGAGGCGGTTTTGTTTTTGTAGTTTAATTTTGTACAGTTTTGTGTTTGATCTGATTTCTCAGCTGTTTGAAATAAAGACCATACTGTAAGGAGGTATCTGTTTACGTTTGAGACCGCCACACACACACACACTGCTGTTTATACGCTTAACGACACTTTTATTGCTTTAATAAAATAACATTTAACACCACTTACATAAACAGTCTAGAACATAAGACACATATAGTTTGTGTGGGTTCTAGCTTGGAAAAATAGATGGGAAACATAAAAACACAGACAGTGAACATTTAAAAGAGTAGAAATACTGTGATAAAGAAATACTGTGACAACATACTCCCCAAAAAACTTTGAGAAGAGAAATGCTGCTGTATTCTGATACTAAGAGCAGTCAGTCTTTCGTCTCTTTGATGGCTTTTCATCATTTGCTTTTCTCTTCTCTGACTTCTGATTAGTCTCTTTGCCTGTGACATCCACCAAGTCGAATTCCTTTAATAATGAGGGCTGAATCTGATTGGCTACCGTCCACGCCCATAAACACAGCTCCACCCTATGAGGAGTCCAGTCCTGCTGGTCGTCCGCTGGGACACGAGGGAGATGAAGAGGTTAGGAATTAAAACTCAAGCTTAACTTTCTCAAGCCCAGTCCCCATTCACTCTCATAATATTTGGAAAAAGAGTGACCAAGACAAAAAAGAAACATTCATCCAGCGTGAGTGACAACATGAGAATAAATACACAATAAGTGAACTTTTTGGGTGAACTCTCCCTTTGAAAGTGAGCCTTACCTTTGTTGAGCTGGGCTGTTTTTTGCAGCACTTTCTGTAGATAAAGAGTGTAATGTTTGGCTGTGTACTCGACTGGTCTCAGCCCAGCGATGCTCTCCACAGCTTCTTCGGCCATGAAGGCGATTTTATCTGGAGCTCCAGCTGCCAACACAGCTAATCCACAAAGAGAAGGACAGACAGCACGCTTTATTACAGTTATTCTATCCATGCATGATTTGTTGTTTATATGTGCAGGTACCTGATGCTGTTGCCGGCCCGACACCTTTGAGTTTGCATAACTCTGTAATTGCAGCCTGGACATCTGGAAACAAACTAAATGCTTTGCTGGTCAAGCTATGAACCGCCTCCTCGCTGTTTGAGCCAATCAGCTGCTGCAAACGTGGGCGGAACTTTCCTTTCTGGGACAGAACAGCCAATTGTCAAAAAGAGAGCTGTGCTTTGAGGGGTGCACTGGCGCATAATTGGCATTTCTTTTTAAGTGATGTCATAACATCTTTGCAAGTGACCAATGAGAGGTGACATCCACCCCTCACGTTTCTTTAACGATTGTATTTGTTCTGTGCTTACGGTTAGTTTCCACTCCATGATCTTAGCAAGCTCAGCATGTGTAAGAGAACGTTCTGATCGAGATGAGATCGCAGCGGGAAGCTCCTCCTGAAACCTGACGAAAAGACATTCTTTAATGAAATGGGCATGAATGTGTTTGACAATTAATTGTAATAACGGTCAAATCCCTAAAACGGGCAACTAATAGTCAGAATACCAATAATTTATTAGACAATTGTTAGCCAATTTTCATAATTGTGAAAGACATTCTATTCTGATGTTACAATAAATATAAAATTAAATGTGCAACCAAATAACTTAAGAAATGAGACACACATTGTGTAAAACAGGGCAATAAATATGCAGCGCGACATATCAGGCAGACAGTTGAACTTGTGGACCAACATTTTTTTTTTCCAAGTAAAATAAATAATGAACATTTTACAACAAGACCTGACCCAGGAGTATTCCAGTCTAAAATAATAATAATTAAAATAGCTAAGTAAAGTTTAAAATACTGTGCAGTGGTTTTGTGTGAACTCAAACCATTTGTCTAGTGCCAGCAGCTTTCCAGGATCCTTCCCCTTCTTAGCTGACTTTGCTTCCACCACATCCCAGTATTTTCCATAGATCCCTCTCCACACAGCAGGATCCTCACAGTTATACAGTCTCTCACCCACGGACATGACTGACATGAAACAGACAGATGACAGCAAAGTTTAACATTCACTACAGACCTCAAACAGATATAAATACATTACAATAGCATGCTAGTAGTACTTTTAAAATATATATGTACTTATTTGATTCCTTCAAAGATCTTGTCAAAGACTCAGATTTCCTGCAAAGTAACACTGGTCATACACCAAACAGCAGCGTTACTAAACACCGCCGCGCCATGCGAAAGGGAAGTGACGTAAGAAATATAAGGCGATTTTATTGCTTGTGTAAAATAAAACACATGCCGCATAGACAAAAATACAAAACCAAGCAGCTGCAAAGAACAAACGTAAACATGGCGTGTTTAACTTGAATCCTCGTTGCGCAGATCACATATGACATCTTAGTATCGCGAGAGCAATTCGAAAGCTACGCTTTTGCATCGCTCTCGCGGTACTTTGTTGTCTTACGCCGCTCGGCTTGCGCAGACCCGTAAAATCGAAGACGCCTACACTGATACTACTTCCGCTTCTCCTGAAAATACATAGATTTGTCTTTAAAATGGTAAGTGTTGCTATTTCATCAGCATTCAAACTCACGACACATATGAACATTTATGCCTCGAAACATAAAAGCGCAGTATTAAAAACGCGTGCTGCAGGAATGTTGCTCTAATGTGTTGTGTTGTGTTGTTAGCATTAGCTGCACTTTGGCTGATATTAGCTCAAACTCCCTCCCTCACGCTATTGTAAAGTAACGTTATTACATTACAGGTTATATATTTTAATCATAGATCATGCAGATCTATCTGCGATCTAAACATGCATTAAAATACATTAATGTTACTATTGTTGGTGTGTGCTCAAAGTTACTTTGACAAAAAGTATTTTACAATATAAAAACACATTCCTGTATAAAACACTGATTGATAACCGCAAGACATCAGCAGGCAGATATAAGTACAACATACATTCGTTTATGTCTGAGAAAAAGTATGTTATATAAATATAAAAGATTTAAATAAATAAATTATTAATTGTATTTATTTCTAGCCAACCTTTACACATTTGTCTCACCTTTAATCTGTACTGCTAATGTATTATAATATATTTATATTATATATAAATGTAATTTATATTGTTGTTTCAGGTTGGTGTGTAATTTCATATACAGATGTCAAGCGCAATTGTGTGAACGTGCGCGTGACGTCCCCCGACTGTCATGCGCAGAGCTGTGTCCATGTGGTAATAAAATGAATATTCATAAGATCTTTGTACACTTTTACCACCACTGAATATTTTTATGTGTTTATGTATTATAAAATAATAAAAACAAATATTATTGCAACTATTTAAATGCTATTTATAGAGGAGAGGTTTTGTAAAATAAAGAAATAATAAAACAAATCATTGTTTAGAATGATTTTGTCATGTTTGCTTTGTGTTTCAAGCCTCATGCTTTTAGGTCTTGATTTGGAGTGAATGAGAAGACTAAACGTTGTTTGACAAGTTTTTGAAACTCAGCAGGATTTGATCACAAAGTGTAAGTGTTAACCTTGCATCCATGATGTCTTTTGATTACAAGAAGAAATATTTCTCTTTATCATATTATGTTTAAGTTTTATATATACCACCTGCTGGCCGAAGAAGGAACCGCAGCAGTTAGCTGCTCTCGTCCTCTGTGATATCTCTTTATTTACTCTTGCTTTATTTTGTCTTTATTTTGCAGTCTGAGATGGAGAAGATGACCAAGGTGAGCACCATCAATGGCCGTACCATGTTTTGCCACCTGGATGCTCCAGCCAACGCCATCAGCGTGTGCCGAGATGCCACTCAGGTAAAAATACCCAAACTGGTTGAAAGTAATTGCCAAAATGGCTCAGAAAGAAAGCCATTTTGCTTGCATGTGATAACTTGTGATCTTCGCCTCAGGTGGTGGTTGCAGGCCGCAATATTTTCAAGATATACGGTTTGGAGGAAGATGGTTTTGTGGAGCGTTTGAACCTGCGGGTGGGCAGGAAACCCTCGCTCAACTTCAGCTGCGCGGACGTCATGTGGCATCAGATGGAGGAGAATCTGCTGGCTACTGCTGCTACTAATGGAGCTGTGGTCACCTGGAACCTGGCGCGGCCGTGCCGTAACAAACAAGAGCAACTGTTTACAGAACACAAGCGCACTGTGAATAAAGTCTGTTTTCACCCAACGGAGGTTCACATGCTGCTGTCTGGCTCTCAGGATGGATTCATGAAGTGTTTCGACCTGAGGAAGAAGGAAAGCGTCAGCACATTTTCAGGTACGTGTGAACACTTTCAAAAATAAAGTGAGCCAGTCGGTCTGTATTAAGTCACACGACATCCTTATTTAGTTGCAGAAAATAGTTTGCTTGTGTTTGTTTCTCAGGTCAGTCTGAGAGCGTCCGAGACGTGCAGTTCAGTATGAAGGATTATTTCACCTTCGCCGCCTCCTTCGAGAATGGAAACGTGCAGCTGTGGGACATCCGGAGACCCGACCGGTACGAGAGAATGTTCACGGCACACACGGGACCCGTGTTCTGCTGCGACTGGCACCCAGAGGACAGGTGGGTGTTTTCTTCTGAGTTTGTGCACTGATCAAATGACTTTTAGTCAAAACTAAATATTTTGAAAATAATACTAATAAACGTTTCTTCATCATGAATCTTTTTTTTTTATGGATTATTTTTTAACATATCACGTCACTGTTTTTAAGAGGCTGGCTTGCGACTGGTGGCCGTGACAAAATGGTGAAAGTCTGGGACATGTCGACCAATCGTGTAAAGGAAATCTACTGCGTTCAGACCATTGCTTCAGTGGCCAGGGTAAAGTGGCGTCCCGAACGGCGTTATCACCTGGCCACCTGCTCCATGATGGTGGATCACAACATCTACGTGTGGGACATCCGCCGACCGTTTATTCCCTTCGCTACGTTTGAGGAGCACAAAGACGTGACCACGGGAATCGTGTGGAGGCACCAGCACGACCCCTATTACCTGCTGTCGGGGTCAAAGGACAGCACTCTTTACCAGCACATGTTCAAAGACGCCAGCAGGCCCGTGGATCGGGCCAACCCGGAGGGACTCTGTTTCGGCCTGTTCGGTGACCTGGCGTTCGCTGCTAAAGAAAGTCTGATGACGGGTGAGTGAGCAAGTAAGCATTTGCTTCACCTCATGTCTGTTCTAAAGTGTATCAACAGTAAAACACTAATCTCAGTATCTTTCCAGCTCCTTCATCTGTAGGTGAAGTGGGGCGTAAAACATACCCAGGCGGAGATCGGCGGTACCCCATCTTCTTCTTCAAGAAGCCGGATGTGACGGAGCAGTTTGCGCAGGTCTCCAGCGCTCTCAGTGTGTTTGAGAGCGAGGCGGGCAGTACTATCGGGATGAACTGGTTTATTAAGACGGCACAGAGTTACCTGCTGAGCGGAAAACCCTTCGCTGAACTCTGCGAGCACAACGCTCAAGTCGCCAAGAGACTCAACAGACCTCAGGTACAAACCGATTTGAGGCGTTTTATTTATTTACATTTGAGTTTTTGAAGTTTATGCTGGTGTTTGTCTAGGAATCGACCACGTGGACCATGCTGCGAATCATGTTCTCGGAGCCCGCCAATCCATCCATGTCAACTAATCACAATCTGAATAAATCAGGGAACCTCCCACTCGTCAACAGGTATCCATCTTTAATGTCTGAATCCCAGGCGCAGTTGAACTCGATCTGCATCGCTCAGTTCTGTTTTTGTCTCCAGCTTCAGTATGAAAGAGATGAGCGCTGCTTTGAATGAAAGAAACAAGGAAAACAGACAAGACAACATGCACAACCTTGAGTCCAACCACAACAATAATGACGGTGAGACACAAGCTTTACAGCCTGGAGAAATCATTCATTCAAACTTGCTGTCATGTGGTCTGTCGTTTGGTTTCAGAGCAGTAAATGTTGAATGAATTTTCATTTCGGAGTGAAACTGATCGTTGAAACAGCAGTTCAGGGTTAATATCTCACCCCAGGGGCACAGTTGTTGTAGAGATGGATTATTACTCGAGTGAGTTAATAGCTCGCTCACGCCGGTCCGCTTGGCTCTCAGATGACAGCAAACACTGTTGAGGGGATGGAGTAATCAAATCAAGTGTTTCTGTGCAGAAAACGAAGAGACCGAGGGCAGCGAGGGTCAGGCCGAGTATCTGTTTGGAGACGCTGAACTGGATGACGATGACCTCTACAGCATGGAACACGAAAACCCGGCAGGTCTGTCAAACACCTATACACATTTGAAGTTTTATTCACACTCGCAAGCTCTTCTAAGGTCTCGCAAACGTTCTGTCGTCTCTCTTCGTCCAGCAGAGGAACCGGAGTACCTTCTCCCTCAGGAGGCGTTCCCGATACGCCATGAGATCATGGACCACCCTTCGGCCCCCGAACCGCTGCAGGAGAAGCCCGAGTCCCCTCACGTGAGCGGGAGCGAGGCCGAGAGCATGTGTCTGACTCCTATGGAGTCCTTCAGTCTCATTTCTGTCTCCCAGCTGCTCTTCTCACCTCATCTGCCCCCCAAGTTCTTCTGTCCCATCGTGAAGGAGATGTTGTGTTACTACGCCGAGCAGGGTGATGTGCAGATGGCCGTGTCTGTGTTGATCGTGTTGGGCGAACGCATCCGTAAGGAGATCGACGAGCTCACGCAGGTGAGAGAGTGTGGATTTAGGTTTCTTGCCCAGGTTGAACCCAACATGAGGATGATATGAGTTTGGTTTGTGTTTCAGGAACACTGGTACATGTCGTACATCGATCTGCTGCAGCGCTTTGAGCTGTGGAACGTCAGTAATGAAGTGATCAAACTGAGCACGTGCGGTGCGATCACGTGCTTGAATCAAGCTTCCACCACCTTACACATCAACTGCAGCAACTGCAAACGACCTATGAGCAACAAGGGCTGGATCTGCGACAGGTTTGAACTCTGACCTTTGTTTGTTTTAGCAATCTACTTCATAGAATGTGTAGTTATACTAATATTCTGTGATTGTAATACATGTTTGTGTCTTTCCCTCTTCAGGTGTCACCAGTGTGCGAGTGTTTGTGCGGTGTGTCATCATGTAGTGAAGGGTTTGTTCGTGTGGTGTCAGGGATGCAGTCACGGAGGACACCTGGAACACGTGATGGATTGGCTGAAGCAGTCGGATCACTGTCCAGCGGGCTGTGGACACCTGTGTGAATACACCTGATCCACAGATACTCATGTATGAACTTCTGAATCAAGCTGCTACAAACACAGTATCACTAAAGATCTGATAATACTCAGACAAACACGAGAGGACAGAAATACTGAATGTGTGCCAAAACACAATCATATGATTTCTTTTTATAAACAAAATGTGCAGTGCTATAGGACCTCAAGATGTGCATCAAGAACCACTGCCATAGAATTATTATATGCCACACAAATTAACGGTTGTGTTGAAATCAGATTTTTTTATATATAAATCCTGGTTTTTGACAATCACCTGTGTGCTGCTGTGTGAATCTTATTGGTTTGTTCTTTGACACAGTTGTGTGATAGTTAATGTGCTGATCTACACCTGTGCTTACTCAGCTAAACACCTGTGTAGACTTTACACATCCACTGAAAATCGTATTTCAGTCCAGATTTAAATGTAAAATATTTTACCTGTTTTAAATCTTATAAATAGTAATTTTCGTCAGAAGTCCATTTTCATTCAGATAATAAAGTACTTCTATTTATTCACTGTATTTTAAAGTGTGTGTGATAAAAATATATAAGGGATAATCCATAGCTAGCTGTGCATTAAAGGATGTAAAGCAGAGAGTGTGGTTGCCTCCGCGAAGTGCATTAAAATCCTTTGAAGCACGTCTAGCCGTGGATTATCCTGCTTATACCATAGTAATTTGCCAAGTTAAGGCTGTTATTAATAAGTGAATAAGTGAAAGTGACCTATTAGTCAGATATGGTGACCCATACCCGAAATGTGACCTCTGCATTTAACCCATCCAGAGAGTAGTGAACACACGTACACCCAGAGCAGTGGGCAGCTATCACTGCATCGCCCGGGGAGCAAGTAGGGGTGAGGTGCCTTGCTCAAGGGCACCTCAGTCGTTACCCGCCGGCCCTGGGAATCGACTGTCCGACTCTCTAACCATTAGGCCACGACTGCCCCCTGATGTTTACCATGTAATTTTTGATCAGACAGGTGAAAATGACAGTTATTTTCGTCAGTTAATTTCAAACATTGATCAAACTGACTGAAACTACCTGTGCATTAAATGGTTTTAATGCACACCTTCCAGCCAATCAGAATCATGTAGTCAAACAGACTATGGTATAAATTGTATTATTGAATACCAGCACATGTGTAGTTGTGATATTCATAAAAAATGTGGTATAGATTTAGAGCTTTATTACAAAACCTGAATCTAGGTATAGTAATTAGAGTACACATTCCACTGTTTTCATAATTTTGCAGTTTTCAGGTCATTTGAATAATCTGTCGCCATTAACAGTTTGACACGATCACGCTGAAAAACATTTAAAACTGATATTTGGTAGTATTTAAAGTGTTAGGGGACTAAAAAAACGGCTGATCCAAAAACCAATTGATTGTAGTTCAAACTCTGAAAAATAAAAGTATAAATCTGTAGTACAGCCTGGTCATGAGACGGCTTCATTCATGAAACAACAGAAGAATTGTTGTTTCTGAGGTCATCTTATGTAAATTATTGGGCTAAAGTAAATGTGACAGTTTACATAAGAAGAGTTTTATGAGCAGATAACACAGATTTCTTTGTGTTCCATAAATGAGGTCCAGCATATTTAGAGCGTACATCATATTTAAAAGCTTAAAGCATCCCAATTCAAAGATAGCTTGAGATTTATGAATAAAATTGACATAAGATTTCAGCTTTAAATAGGCATATTGTTCATCAAATGCGTTGTCAAAAGGATGATTTGTTGTACATCAATAAACAATGTTTGTGCTCAAACACACACACACTTTGACAGTCAGTCTTTGTGCATAGTTGAATTCCTGACAGTATCTGGCTCCGCCCTCTGTCAAACGGCTCTGTTTGTGATTGCTTGATTTTCTAATATCAATAATATATATGAAGAGATTCTCTAGGCTTCCTTGTTGTGTCTTGCCTTCTTTGGCTGTCCGTCCGTCTGTGTTCATTGGCGTTTCTGCAACTACGGGCACTTTTGACTCCAGAATTTTAAAAAATCAACTCCTGTGAATTTAAATTTCAACAAAATTGCAGTCTTTAAGATTTTAATTTGAAGCATGTTTATTTTTTTTATATTTTTCAACTTTTGTTCTTACAAAATGTCCTTCAATAACGTTACAATAACGTTCATTTTATAATTTTTTCTCTTTTAAATTGCAAATATTCAGTCTATTGTAAATTATATTTAACCATGACATTTTGTAACCATAGATGAGACCAAAATCATCAAAAATAAGATCAAAGAAATGCAGAGTGGAAATGAGAAAAGAACCAGAGTGGTATGAGTATGCAGATGATGCAGAAGGAAAAAGAATGTTACAAAAAGAGAAAGGAAATTGGGCAGATAAAGAGTGTCTCCCAGCTGACAAAAAGAGAGAAATATCTAAAAAGAAGGCAGTGGAGGAAAAATAAAAGAAACCAGAGGGCAAAACAAAAAGTACCGCATGGCTCTAATCAGTTTGTTGCAACAAACACACCACCACTATTCCCATCTGATGATGACTTGCATGCTGCTCCATTAGAACCTTCACGTAATGTGACAGCTGCTTTTAAGAGGGGACGTAAAAAAGTCAGACATGCTTTTATTTGCAAAAAATATTTTAATACTTCAGTTGAGATAATTTACACATTGAAATTACAACATTTGACATAAAAGCTAAATATGTTATCTGTAGTGTGTATGGAAACAATTGGCATCTTAGGTTACTGTCTACATTTTACATGGCATAGAGAAAACATTGAAATCCCATATTTTGTGTTTTAACTTCAAAAAATCAGTATTTACAAAACTGCACACAATTTGAAAAAGCTATTGAAATATATTACATTTTCATAGAAATTAATATACACTGTTAGCCCTTAGCAGCCATTTCTACAGTAATATATTGGCAACAATGTTGCCAGTTACTTACTGTAGGTCGCACATCTACAAAAGCTCTTATTGAGGTTGAATTTTTGTAAGACACCATTAGTGTGATCAGTGTTTCTTTTAGTTGGACTATTGGATCTCACTTTTTAAGTTTCATTCTTCCTGAACGTCTCAGTGTGTGCTTTAAACATGTTTGTTTTGGAGAAGGATGCTATGATCAGAAGGACAATATAGTGATGAAAATCATAAAAAATTACATTAAAATTTATGCCAGTGTTGTCACAATACACAAACAAAAGATTAAACTACTGCATCAGTCAGACATATGAATCCACATATGAATCTCAACAATGGTGACAATCAACTGAACCGCTTCATGCTGCAATCAATGCATGCTGGACGCGTAGTACAAAACTCATTCATGATTGTTTGTCACCACTGATGAGGTTTGTATGTCAAGTGTCTAAGTGTGTCTTAATAGCAAAGAAAGATTTTTTTTACAGAGATCTGTCCATTGTAACAGCTGTAATCACTTTTAAAAAATACCTTTAAAAAAATCATAAATTCTACATTGTAATATAATAATAAATTTCTTGATGTAACTTCTGTCTCCAAACAACCATAAAGCTGCAGTTCCATAAAGTCCCTTTCAATATCATTGCGTAACTGTACATTACAAAACACTAATGCAAATAATGAAAAATGATGAGGAAATTGTAACAAGACAAAAGAAAGTCAAGAATCCAACTAAACCAAACACTGATCACCATAATAGTGAATTGAAACATAATAAAACCACAATGAATTAGGACTAAACCTATGTTCATTCTCAATAAGACATTACAAAGATGACAGAAATAAAGTGAAAGTGGTGTTTGTAATAAGTGAAGATGGTAATGATGTTTGTGTTTAATTCTCCTCTGGTGAGATCTTGACAGATTTATTGTGTTTATCTTTTATTTAAACTTGATGTTCATCTAAGACTGTGTGACTTCAGTGAGTTAATATATATTTTTAATGATGTATTTTCAAACAGTTACTGTAAAACACCTACAGTAACTAGCTGGCAACAGTGTTACCAATATATTACTATAGTAATGGCTGGTAAGAGTGTACTGTAAACCTTGAACTTGTCTCTACGGCAACACAAGGTCTGTACCGCAACACCTAAATTTGCTGAGGTAAAGGCATGTTGCAGAAATGACATTTTTGCTAATATTGCAGCTAATTGGCAGTTAGCAAAGTCTAGTTTTTGACTCTTAGCATCTTAATATTCATGAATGTATTTTTTAAATGTAGTTCAAAGTAAAGAATTACTAAGATGTATGTTAAGGGCACACAATAAATACTGACACAGAAAAGATGACTTTTTTTGATTTTGTGAGTGAGGTAGTGAGGATGCTCAATCTGTCAGCAATGTGCTCATGTACTAATTTCTGTTCCAACAGAAACTATGCTTGTTATTAAAAAAACCTGTCATAATGAAAGCCTTTTTTCTTTGTTGCAGTAAGAACTCAAAAGTGTGGGATGGGTACATTTACTTAAAAAACTCATATAAATGATCAGTAAACAATAAAAAAATTAAGATGCTGTAAATTAATATGTATATAAAACATATTCATTTGAAATAATGTCAAATTGTAATTCAATTATCTTATTTTACATATCTTAAAGAGTACATAACTACGGATTTTTAAGGTCCTACTTTGGTTTATGGAGTGTCCAACAACAAGTTTATGTACATAGGTGTAAAAACACTATTATTTCGTAATAATAGGCAGTTATTCTTACCTTACTTCTTGACTGACTCTCAAATGATGCGTTCTGCGATTCATCTGTCTAACACCCTCCTTTCCGCTAGCCTAGTCTGCTGTGATTGGTCTACCGTGACTGACGCTCATGAGCTAGTGTTTGGGGAGAAGAGTGAAGTTTTCACGAGCAGTCCTAGCAAAACGTAGGTGGGGACTGTCGGTACACGATCCGGGATGCCTGCACGATCCGTCCGCGCATGCGCATAATGACGTAGTAGATAATTCTGTTTACTCTCAACTCAACTCAACTTTATTTATATAGCGCTTTTACAATTTTCATTGTTACAAAGCAGCTGTACATGAGACACATTGACTACAAGCAAAACAATCAAAGTTGTACCTGCAAAAACAAGAAAAGGTTGAAAACCTTTGTGACACACCCACACACAAAACACTCCACACACACAACACGCACACACACCAACACACACAGACACAGAGACACACACACACACACACACACACACGTACGTACACAGACAAGTACGCACACACACACACGCTCAGTGAGAGCACACATTTAGGATAAAGGAGAGAGAAGCACAGGTCAAATATAACAGATAATAAATTCCTATATGCAATATTAATTAAGTAAAACTTTAAGATTCTAAAGCAGCCCCCCCGGTCAGGCAGATAGTGCAAAAACAGTATGCAAACGGTGGCGAGGAACCCAAAACTCTAATCGAGAAAAAAAACCTCAGGAGAACCCAGGCCCAACCAGGGGATTCCAGTTCCCCTCTGGCAAAAGCTGCTGCCTCTGCACAAGCTCCAGAGAACTTGCACAACAAGGCTAAATAAAATAAATAAACTTAATAATAAAATAAATTATAGTTTAAGATTATCATTAATAATCTAATAGCATTTGAAGTTTTGTGGTGAAGACATGTCAAGAGACCGCGTCCTTCTTTATCCAGCTCTATCATCTCAGCTCTTGTCAGGTCCCCACTTCCCATTCTCCGCTCTACCATCAGGTCAGGCCATGAACTGCATCCTGCTCGCTGTGGTAACCTTGGAACAATGAGACAAGACTGGCTGAGAGTAGAGTACTGTTCTGTACTCTTTGATGCAACAAGTACATCAGTTGTGTTTTTGGTTCCGGTTGATCTAACTAATGCAGCCTAAACCCTCAGAAGATTTATATTATGGAAGAGTAGTGTATGCAAGATTAAAAAGATGCGTCTTTAGTCTAGATTTAAACTGACAGAGTGTGTCTGCCTCCCGGACAGTGCAGGGAAGACTATTCCAAAGTTTAGGCGCTAGATAGGAAAAGGATCTACCACCTGCACTTGATTTTGAAATTCTAGGTATTACCAACTGACAGGACGCCTGAGAGCGTAATGCACGTGAAGGACTGTAATACAAAAGGAGTTCATTCAAGTACTGAGGAGCTAAACCATGTAAGGCTTTATAGGTAATAAGCAAGATTTTAAAGTTAACGCGATGCTTTATAGGTAACCAGTGCAAGGTTGACAGAACCGGGCTAATATGTTCATACTTTTTTGTACGTGTAAGAACTCGAGCTGCCGCGTTTTGGACCAATTGGAGTTTTTGTAATAAGCCTGCAGGGCAACCACCTAACAGTGCATTACAGTAATCTAGTCTTGATGTCATGAATGCATGAATTAACTTCTCTGCATCTGAGATTGACAGCATATGACGTAGTTTAGATATATTCTTAAGATGGAAAAACGCAATTTTACAGGTGTTGGCGACGTGGCTCTCAAATGACAGATTACTATCGAATAGAACGCCAAGATTCTTTGCTGACGACGAGGGTTTTATGGAACATCCGTCAATAGTTAAACAGTATTCTTGGTTGTTACTTATAGCAGTTTTCGGTCCAATAAGTAACACTTCCGTTTTGTCCGAGTTCAGTAATAAAAAGTTGTTACTCATCCAGTTTTTTATATCGACTATGCATTCCATTATTCGATGGAACTGCTGTGTTTCATGAGGCTTCGAGGAAATATAAAGTTGAGTATCATCAGCATAACAGTGAAAGCTAACTCCGTGTCGCTTTATTATATCTCCTAGAGGTAGCATGTATAATGCGAAGAGCAGAGGCCCTAAGACTGAGCCCTGTGGTACACCGTACTGGACTTGCGATTTGCGTGACACCTCATTGTTTATTGCTACAAATTGAAAACGGTCGGATAAATAAGATTTAAACCATTTCAAAGCTATTCCCTTAATGCCGACATAATTTTCGAGTCTATGTAGGAGTGTGCTGTGGTCAATGGTATCGAATGCAGCACTAAGGTCTAGCAGCACCAATAACGAGATACAACCTCGGTCAGACGCCAATAGCAGATCATTTGTAACTCTGATCAAAGCAGTCTCTGTACTGTGACATGCTCTAAATCCAGACTGGAATTCTTCATTGATGTCATTCCTTTGGAGGAAGGAGCATAATTGAGTTGAAACTACTTTTTCCAGAATTTTAGATATGAAAGGTAGATTCGATATAGGCCTGTAGTTCCTTAGTTCTCTAGGGTCGAGTTGGGGTTTTTTGACAAGGGGCCTTATAACAGCCACCTTATATGCTTTAGGCACATGTCCTAATGTCAGAGATGAGTTAATAATACCAAGAAGAGGATCTATAATTTCTGGGAGCATCTCTTTCAGTAGATTTGTAGGGTATACCTCGCTAGTGTCTTAGTTAAGTGCATGTTGTGTATTTAGAGTGTCTAATAATTTTTAGACATCTGCTCATCTTTGACTACGAGTGATAAATAATGCATTTTCTCTCTTTCATAGGGCGCTGTAGTGTATTTGTTCAGCGAGGTTTCACTTCTGATTGCAATTGTTATAAGATTTTTTTCTCTAATATCTTGGATTTTATATTCGAAGAATAGTTCATAAATTCATCACTGCTATGCTGATATACAGGATCAGAAGTCACTGACGATTTATTTTTTGTTAATTTAGCCACTGTGTTAAATAAAAACCTGGGTTGTGCTGGTTTTCTTCTATTAGTGATGAAAAGTAGGCGGATCTAGAAGTTATTTAGGGCTTTCCTGTATTTTCGAATACTCATCCTTCCATGCTTTACGAAATACCTCTAATTTAGTTTTCTTAAAGTTGCGCTCCATTTTTCGGGCCGCTTTCTTTAGAGCCTGAGTGTGTTCATTATACCACGGTGTGGGGCTGCCATTTTTAATCTTCTTTAACACGTAGTGGAGCAACTTTGTCTAGCGTTACCGAGAAGGTGGAATTAAAATTTTCAGTGGTAATGTCAAGATCTTCAACGTTATTTCTCATGATTTGAGACAATTCGGGCAGATTATCGAGAAACGCATCTTTGGTAGTTGAAGTTATTGTTCTACCATATTTGTAACAATGAGTTTTATTTGCAGCCGTAGGCCAGTGAAGCAAACATAATACCAGATAATGATCCGAAATGTCTTCACTCTGCTGAAGGATTTTAACGTCGTCCACATTTATACCGTAAGACAGTATTAAATCTAAAGTATGATTACGAAGGTGAGTGGGTCCTGACACATGTTGACTAATGCCCATGGAGTTAAGAGTGTCTTTGAAAGCCATTCCTAAGGCATCTGTAACGTTATCTACGTGGATGTTAAAGTCACCAACGACAAGGAGTCTATCTGCGGCCAGTACTAGTTCTGATAAGAACCCACCAAATTCTTTAATAAAATCTGTGTGGTGCCCTGGAGGCCTATATACAATAGCTAGAATAATTTAAAAAGAGTTTTATCTTTAGTATTAGGTGTTGAAACATGAAGAACCATGACTTCAAAAGAATTATATTTAGAGTTCGACTTCTGGGAAATGCTAAGAGAGTTATTGTAAAGTGCTGCGACACCTCCCCCTCTGCCTTTTAGACGAGGCTCTGTTTATAATAATAATCTTGGGGGACAGATTCATTTAAAGCAATATAATCATCTGGTTTTAGCCATGTTTCTGTCAAACAGAGCATGTCTATTTTATGATCTGTTATCATATCGTTAACAAAAAGTGCTTTATTAGAGAGAGATCTAATATTTAGCAATCCGAGTCGTCTATATATATAATCTTAATTGTTTAGCGACGACACTGCACGATCTGTTCCACGCTTGAGCACCTTTTGTACCGCGACTTTCACTACTGTCCACCTCTGTGTGCACACTATGCGTTGAAATACTCTGTAACGTTTCCCCAGACTTGTTTGTAGTTCTTTCTTCATGTAAGTGCAGATAGTCTAGGCGGAAATGCATATTATGTTACTTATTGTGTTCTGTAAACACCATTGAAGGGATTATTCCTCATTTAGATTATATAGATAGATATATTAGCCTATATATAGACCCATACTAATACAAAATGAGTCGATTTAAAGTTAACTAATATTAGCAGCTTTTAATAAAAACCGTCTTTGACAATACTACTGACCTCAGATCGAAACACAGCAAGTTAAGTAGGCCTAATGCCATGCAGCAATGAATCGCAAAGGGGAGTATGGAGGAAACTGAAGGTTTTCAGTGACAGACTCTCAAGACTCAGACTTTATTCCACATGTAACCAAAATCGTGTATGTTCATGTAACAACTCCTTTATTATTTTGGATTGGCAACCACGTAAACACATCGTAATGCATAGCGTAAGCTACATTTTAAAACATCAAAATAGACCCGCCATGAACTGTTAAATGAAAAACACAATGTAGCCTACAAAAATATGCCGCCAGTTGTGCCGTCTGGCCGTCAAGTGTTTCATCGCATGCTTGATACCAATAGTGTAGGGAAACCGTGACGTTGTTTACTACGTCATTATGCGCATGCGCAGAACGGATCGTGCAGGCATCCCGGATCGTGTACCGACAGCATGCTTGATACCAATAGTGTAGGGAAACCGTGACGTTGTTTACTACGTCATTATGCGCATGCGCAGAACGGATCGTGCGGGCATCCTGGATCGTGTACCAACAGGGACTATATGTAGTGACGTAAATCCGTGGCGGTTCGCGAATAGGACTAGGGACGACTCGTTGGCGTGATTCAGAGTCGACTCGCTTTTTTCCAAGCCAATAACTTTGTTATTCATTCACCTTCGGATTTACAACTTGGCAGACTGCTTACATTCAAACACGCCAACATTACACACTGCATGAAATGTGATTTTCATGATCTCATGTTACATACTCTTTAACACTGTGACCAGAGTTGTGGGACATGAACAAAAATAGTGTTTGGACCTATAAATGCTTCATAATTTTATATTAAATCACATTACTAATTAAAAACATTTTTTTTCTCAAGGTGTTTAATGACACTGTGAATATATTTATAATGCGTCATGACAAATTTGAACATAAATCTAAAATTTCACTGCTGGGACTTAAAAGTGCCCGTAGTTGCAGAAACACTCTCATACAGCTCTATCCTCTCCATCATCTTCAGATCTTTGAACTTTCTTCAGGCACGACTGACACCTGCATGTCTCTCGCTGGCCAGTTCCTGCGGCTGTTTGTGTGTCCAGGGTGGTCTGTCACCCTCCGTCAACAAAACCGAAAATTCTGCATAAAAAAAAGGGAATTAAATGGATTTAGGGTGCATCTTGTGTTAAAAGAGGATGGATGGTCATATTTCACTCCAAAATAATTAACCACATCAGGTTCAGGGTTGTCTTGCATCTTTGTAAAGAGCTTAAGAAAACAGAAAATCTCCCATTTTTATTAAAAATAAAACATGTAAACATTTAAGACAGTCCTCTTGACTTACATTTAACATGGGTATAGAGCATTATGGGTACAGTCAGTTAGAAAATATCATTAGCCTACAATGAAAACCATAAGAATTTAGTAGATGTCCTTGCTAATACAAAAGTATTTGTGTGTGTGAGAGAGAAACAAACCCACTGCCGGATGCTAGGATTCCTCCCAGTTGTGTGAGTTTTTCTCTGGTGAACTCAAACTCTTCAGATTCTGAAAGATTTCCTTCAGACTGTCCGCTACAGTAAAACAAAGCAAAAATATGATTTAACACTGTCTTCTGTACATACACAAAACTCACAAGTGACTTAATGAGTCTTACCGAGCTCTCCGATATATGAATCCATCTTAGAGAGCAGCTGAGCACACATGACCCCATCACCTACAGCAGAGACAAACACAGAATGTGTCTATGTGATGTCAAACATGCATCTTAAAGAACTGAGAACTGTATATTTCCACATGTGGAGTTCTACTGCACTTTCCTAGGCAGGAAATTTCAAAGGAGTAGTTCACTATAAAATAAAAATTTCATGAAAATTCACTTACACATACGTTATACAAGCCGTCCGTGTGTTTATTTCTTCTGTCGAAAACAAATTACGGGCTTATGACGAAAGCTTTCCAGGGTTCTTCTCCAAATAAAGCACTTAAACAGAGGCTGTTGGTAAAGGTCCAAATTTCAGTTTCATCGCAGCTTCAAAAGGCTCTACAAAACACCAGCCGATGGATAAGGGTGTTGTCTAGTGAAACGATTATTCATTTTCCAAGAAAACTAAAAAGTTATATACTTTTTAAACATAAATACACGGCTTGCACTGCCTCCGTGATGCACATCCACAAATACCATATTACGCAATCACATTAGAAAGGTTACACTTGACGTAGATTTCAAAATATTTAAACATCTCTGACATGCACACGAACTGACCATTTTAAACCATAATCTTGCACAAAGACATAAAACGTATCATTCAACTTCCAAGAACTTTTGAACTGTCTTCTTTCTGAAGTATATCATTTTTTAGTTTTCTTGGAAAATGACTAATCGTTTCACTAGAAAACACTCTTATACTTCGGCTGCCGTCGTGTAGAGCCTTTTGAAGCTGCGATGAAACTGAAATTTAACCAACAACCAAGAATCCTGGAAAGCTTTCCTCATAAGCCTCAATTTGTTTTCGACATAAGAAATAAACACACTGATGGCTTGTATGACGTGGGTGAGTGAATTATCATGAAATTTAAATTTTATAGTGATCTACTCCTTTAAACCAAGTTTTTAGCTTGATTTAAATGTCGTAAAGTGATTCAGCTTGGTTCATTTATAACCTCACACCTTTAGCCACGGAGTGTTCATCCTCCCGGATGACCTGCGTGAGTTGAGTGTTGCATAGAGCGTGTAGTTTTCCATTTAGCGTCTGAACATGTTTTGCGTTCTCCTGAAGTTCTGCCTGAACGTTCTTCCACACCATTTTCTCCTCCATCAGACATCCCTCCATCACGGCACGTAACTCCTTCTCCTGAGACACCTGAGCTTGTAGAGATTCCACCTCAACACAACGCTGCACACAAGAACACAAACATTACAAAATAAAAATGTAAAAAAAAAATTACGTTATGAAAGAAACTGAAATCGCTCATAATGAAGTCAATATCTATTAACAGCAGTTTTGATGGAGTGTGCACCTTGTGAAGCTGAATGGCCATCTCCTGCATCTCTGCCTCCAGCTGGTCCGCATACGCCTGCTCTAAAGCATCACTGGGCGGCCGTGCGTTACTGTGCCAACGGGCTATTGCTGATGTCATCTTCCTCTTAGGACCAAACAGACTGTAGAGAGAGATAAAGAGTTTGCAAAATACCGGAAGAGAATGCTGGGAAAAGATTTACATTCACATTTATGCATTTGGCAGATGCTTTTATCCAAAGCGACTTACATTGCATTGCATTGTATTATACATTTGTTTCTGACTATGAGCAATCCCCTGGGATCGAACCCACGACCTTGGCATTGCTAGCACCATGCTCTAACCACTGAGCCACAGGAAAGCTATGTTCCTAAAAGATAGGCTCGTAAAGAGGGACTCACGTGATTCCCACTTCCTTCAGGTCGTTCTCTGTAAGAGTCAGGAAGATTCTCAGGTCTATGTCCTGCTCCTTCAGCAGGGGGAGATATTTGCTGAATCCGATCTGCTCCAGGAATTCTGAAAGATCCTACAACACACACAACACACATAGTTTCTTATGCGTACAATCACACACATGAAGATATGAGGAACACACTTAAAGAAAATTCATACAAACACCTTAGGTCCAGTGTATGAGGGATGGTGTCCAGAAGTTGTTGATGGTTCTTCACAGTAAGCTGAGCTGCATTGGGCCACAGAACCGCTGTTGCCGTATGAACTCCTGCTCTTGGAATGCTGTAGTTTGTTTGTTCTGCGGACACAACTCCTCTTGGCTTGATCTGAGTCCTGGAGGTGTAAAGCGAGACAGAATGACAACACACACAGGGTCCACAAACAACCTGTCAATGGAGAGTGAACTGAGAAAATCGAACAAATATTTATTACCATATATTAATACATGGCACTTTGGGATACTTGACTCTGATTGGTCAGTTGCTACATTATAAGGTATGCTATTTTGTTTCTAACAGCAGATGTTAAAGGGACAGTTCAACCAAAAATAAAAAATCTGTCATCATTTACTCACCCTCGAGTTGTTCCAAATCTGTATAAATTTCTCCACTATTGACTACCATAGTACCAATGTAAAACATGACACTGACCACGTTTACATGGACAACAATAATCCGATATTAGCACGATTAAGACAATACTCTGATTAAGAGTAGGAATTTACACGGCACTTTGCGACAGGTTACACACATGCACGGCAGTGGACAGCCGTTTTGTTTTTATGGCAAACAACATGGCTTCAAGCAAGAAAGCACATTTTTGGTCCGAACGGGAAACAAGAAAGATGCCAACAATTCTAGAAAATAAATGAAACACCAAAACCTGTATGTGGTACCATGGCGAAGACGAACTGTTTGTTGATACATGAAATTATGGAGGGAACGTCGAACGGTGTTGCTTAGGGACGTAATGACGTATGCCATTAATCGAACTATGTAGTGTAACATGTAAAACGGGAACATGAAAGGTATATTCTTAAAGCAACTCATGTAAACACCTTAATCGTAATATTAGGCAAATAATTTGATTACTGACTTCCATGTAAATGTTGGTCAATAGTAGTCAAAAGTGCCCCAGAACTGTTTGCTGGCCTACATTCTTCAAAATACCTTCTTTTACAGACGTGCTCAAATTTGTTGGTAACCCTCCACAAAAAACGAAGCATGCACAATTTTCTCTGAAATAACTTGAAACTGACAAAAGTAATTGGCATCCACCATTGTTTATTCCATATTTAATAGAAATCAGACTTTGCGTTTGATTTTTTTATTCAACATAATATTGCAAATAATAAAACAAATGAAAATGTCATGGACAAAAATGATGGGACCCCTAACCTAATATTTTGTTGCACAACCTTTAGAGGCAATCACTGCAAGCAAAGGTTTTCTGTAGCTCTCAATGATACTTCTGCACATGTTAACAGGTAGTTTGGCCCACTCTTCCGGAGTAAACTGCTCCAGCTGTCTCAGGTTTGATGGGTGCCTTCTCCAGACTGCAAGTTTCAGCTCTTCAGGACACATAGAAGGCCACTTCAGAATAGTCCAATGTTTTGTTCTTATCCATTCTTGGGTGATTTTAGCTGTGTGTTTTGGGTCATTATCCTGTTGGAGGACCCATGACCTGCGACTGAGACAGAGCTTTCTGACACTGGGCAGTACGTTTCGCTCCAGAATGCCTTGATAGTCGTGCCAAATACAGCAAAGCAACCCCAAAACATAACCAAGCCTCCTCCATGTTTCACTGTAGGTATGGTGTTCACTTCTTTGAAAGCTTGATTTTTTCCTCTGTGAACATAGAGCTCATGTGACTTGCCAAAAAGCTCCAGTTTTGACTCATCTGTCCAAAGGACATTCTCCCAGAAGGATTATGGCTTGTCAATGTGAATTTTAGCAAATTCCAGTCTGGCTTTTTTATGTTTTTCTTTCAAAAGTGGAGTCCTCCTGGGTCTTCTTCCATGCTCAAAAAGCGACGGCTGGTGCAATCAGAAACGGACGTACCTTCACCTTGGAGTTCAGCTTGTATCTCTTTGGCAGTTATCCTTGGATCTTTTTCTACCATTCTCACTATCCTTCTGTTTAATCTGGGGTGGATTTTCCTCTTGCGGCCGCACCCAGGGAGGTTGGCTACAATTCCACGGACCTCAAACTTCTTAATAATATTTTCAACTGTTGTCACAGGAACATCGAGCTGCTTGGAGATGGTCTTGTAGCTTTTACCTTTACCATGCTTGTCTATTATTTTCTTTCTGAGCTCCTCAGACAACTCTATCCTATGCTTTCTCTGCTCCATGTTTAGTGTGGTGCACACAATGATACCAAACATTCACAGTGACTACTTTTCTCTGTTTAAATAGCTTGAATGACTGATTACAAAATTGGATACATCTGTGATACTAATCAAAGAAACCAATTAGTTTGAAATATCACTATAATCCAATTATGTATTATCTTTTCTAAGGGGTACCAACAAATGTGTCCAGGCCATTTTACAATATCTTTGTAGAATAAGCAAAAATTAATCTCTTTCCACAGCTACTTTGCTTTATTCTATGACATACCAAAGGCATGTAAGTATACGATGATACAATGTACAATGATACAATAGTTTTTAATTTCATCACTCTTCAGGAGGAATGAAGCATTATTTCAATGAGCTGTATGTGTACCAACAAATTTGAGCATGTCTGTATGTTCAACAGAACAAAGAAACAATAGAAACTATGGTGGCCAAGAAGGGTTTGGTTTAGGGCTGCAACTAACGATTATTTTAATTGTCGACTAATCTAACGATTATTTTTTTGATTAGTCGACTAATCTAACAATTTTTTTTATCTAATAAAGATTTCTTGGATTAATCCTTTGGCAAACTTTGCAAATAAACAATAAATTCTAGTATTTTCTTACATTATAAAGCAAATCATACTTTTTACTCCACTACATTTTATAAATAAATATTGTTGTTTTAACATTTTAATCCGTGTTTACATTAAATTCACCATCTTCTTTTAATTAAGTAGTTTTCATTTTAAAAGTAAAAAAAACTGATTTTTTATGTACTTAAGTACTGTATTAAAGGTAAAAAAAATGTTTTATTGCACTTATGCTTTTTGTTGTCCTTATGTTGCCCAATTGCTTCCATTGTTTCCCTCATCTGTAGTTCGCTTTGGATAAAAGCGTCTGCTAAATGACTAAATGTAAATGTAAAAACATTAAAAAATGTGTATATGAAATACTAGAGCATGATATATGCTCTGTATTTTTTTCCTCCAAGTAATATCCGACTCTATTTTCAGTCTCATAATATAATTGAGTAAAAGTAAAATACTACTATCTGTCTCTGTTTATTGTACAAAACTATCACCGAATAAAAGACTTTAAAGAGTACATTCCTCAATATTTTTAAGGGCTTATTTTGGTTTATGGAGTGTCCGACAACAAGTTTATGTACATACATGATGTAAAAATACTATTATTTCGTAATAATAAGCAGTTTTTATTACCTTACTTCTTGACTGACTCTCAAATGATTCGTTTCGCGATTCATCTGTGTAATCTCCGCCTTTCCGCCAGCGTAGTCTGATCTGATTGGTCAGATAGTGTAGTCTGCTGTGATTGGTCAGATGGTCTAGTCTGCTGTGATTGGTCAAATGGCCTAGTCTGCTGTGATTGGTCAAATGGTCTAGTCTGCTGTGATTGGTCAAATGGTCTAGTCTGCTGTGATTGGTCAAACGCGTTCAGCATGTGTCGCAAATGGACCGCCTATCATTACTGCTGTATTACGGTTTGCAGGTGGTTGGATATTAACAGTGTATAAAGAGAGATGGCGTCGATTTTACCTTACCAGCTCGAGCCCGAGTCTGACGAATCATTCTTTAATCCTTATACAGATGCCAGTAAGAAAAAGGACTGTTTTAGACACTTCTCTTGTAACAGTTAGTTATCACGGCATACAGTGTACGGTGTTCGTATCTTCAGATGTTATTATAACTATAGTACACCACGCAGTTCTTGAAATAAAGACTTTGCGAGTTAATATGGTTGAACACTTACATTAGCGCAACGAGTTTATAGCTAACGTTAGGTAAACAAACAGTAACAACCCCAAAAATAACGGTAACGTTAGCTAAACACAGACATGAGATAACGTCACACAAATTTAATTTTAAGTAAAGACAAAAATAAAGAGTCACACTTACAGGTTGTGATTCGGTGGAGCTTACAGGTCCAAATAAAGTTGGTATTGCAACATCTTTTAAGGAAAGACGTTTAATGTATCCTGCAGTAAAGGCGCCAAGATTGATGAAGCAATCTTCGGTAAAATGACGCGCGCAAAGTAAAACGTTCGGTTTATACTCCTTTGGTGTCGTTTGAAAAATAAATAGTAACCATTTTTTCCTCAGAAGTTCTTCCTTTGGTAGTGAAAATAAGACTGACTTAGTTTCACTACATAGAACACAGCTTCTCTTAGACATGATGCACACGTCACGAACGAGCTAGTACAGTGTTTGGGGAGGAGAGAGTTAAGTTTTCGCAGTCAGTAGGCGGGGATTTTTCTAGTGACGTAGGTACATTGTGGTTAAAGATTCGGACAGGTCATGGCTTGTTCGCGTGATTCAGAGTCGATTACCTTTTTTATAAGCTAATAACTTTGTTATTCGTTCACCTTCGGATTTACAACTTGGCAGATTGCTTACATTCAAACACGGCAAAATTAAACACTTCATGAAATGTATTTTTTATGATCTCGAGGAATGTACTCTTTAATGCAGAGTGGCGTTAAAGCGAGCCCGCGCACCCGGAACTCAGAATGATGCGCTTAATGCATTCGCTTCGTTATTTACAGTTATGCGCATCCCGGACGCACAATGATGCGCTTAAAGCACCTACTCCTTCTGAAGTCCCGGGGATCATTTTGCTCCCCAAAGTAAATAATAGTTAGAACACAACGAGAAGAGATGATATGTTACATGTTTAACACATAGTGCGTTGCATCAATCCGACAGTATACAGTTAAATCAGAGGTTTAAAAAGAGTTATTTCGTATGAAGACGCAACATATTCAGACCGCTTCCAGTGCTTCTAATAAGCTAAGCTATACTCAGCGAGTAACGTTAACTCACAGTCTCTAGCAAAATACATTTTAAACAAAACCATAAACTATCATCTTGTCATTATGAAGAATAATGAAAACATTGGAACATGCAGAGGTGGGTAGAGTAGCCAAAATCTTTACTCAAGTAAAAGTACAAGTAACTAGAGAAATTGTTACTCAAGTAAAAGTAAAAGTCACTATTTAAAAATTACTTGAGTAAAAGTAAAAAAGTATGCAATGAAAAAACTACTCAAGTAGCTAGTTACTTAGTTACTTTGTATCTGATTATATAGGCCTACTACATTAAATTAATATTAACGCCAATATTTTAATATTACATTTTAATCAATATTTTTAATTATCATAAGCAGATATCTTTGCAATATACTAGAGAGACTAAAGAATAAGACAAACACAGAAGAGACAAGCATTTCTGTAAATTTCATCTAGTCCTGATGTCAATGTAGTTTACACAACTTATTTAGAATAATAGACCATGTCAAACTAAAGCATGAACTAAACTCAGAGCATTTCCTAAGATGATCTAGAACATCTGCAGTGCTCTCTTAAATGAAATACACATTTTTGAACAAAGCTCATGTTTTCTCGTGTTGTGTCACGTGTGTGTTGTGAAACGCTCTTACTTGTAAACAAACAGTAAACAGTGAACCACACGCCCATCAACAAGTTTTCTTCCTTCTGTTCTTCAAATGTATATTTCTGCAAGCCCACGTCTCTGTGTCTGACAGGTAACGCGCATGTTGCTGTGTCTGACGAACAGGTCGCGCGGGTGCGCGCATATGGGGGCATTATCATTGCTGGCAAACAATATGACACATTTGCAGTTTTGATTGTATAGATATAGATTAATATCCACTTCATCCAACGCTCTTTGTGTTCTGCGTGTTCTTAAGTTTCGCGCTACGAGGAGTGAGTAATCCTGCTTCAGATGATTCAGATCGTGCTGCGAACTGAACAAATCATTTGAACTGATTCATTAGCCTATTCAAATGGTTTTGCCCATTGTTCAATTAATGCTTTCAAAAGAATCGACTCAAAAGAATCGATCACTCGGGAATGCCCGTAAAAAGAGACGACAACCTTGAAATAAACAACGCGTTTTAAAAAGCATATTTTAAAATGAAGGAACGAAGGAACGTCACGCAATGTAAGTTATGTAACGAAGTAAAAGTACAGATTTTCTATTACAAATTTACTCAAGTAAGAGTAAAAGTACACACTTTTAATTTTACTTAAAAAGTACATATTTTCCAAAATGTTACTCAAGTAAATGTAACGAAGTAAATGTAGCGCGTTACTACCCACCTCTGGGAACATGTTGGAAAGAGTAGCGTCCTGACCGTCACCGTACACACACATGCTGACTGGATATTGACAGACAGCACCAGCGGAGGTCAGAGTTTCTTAATTATGCTATATTGGTTTATTCCTCGCATAAAGCTATCGAATGACATAAAAAGTGCATTGGTGGTTTCATGATAGTCAGTCCTTTTTGAAGCTTAAGAGTAATTTATGCTTGGTCACAATCTGCAAAGGTTCACATACACTAAACTTACACTAGTACAATAGCGTTAATGTAAATCATTAATGTAAAGCGTAGTTTTACATTACAAAAAAGTAAATTACAAAAAAGTAATTTATTATGAAAGTCTGCATCTACGTCCCCCTCTCCGTCCGTTTGTGATTGCGTGTCCATGCTGTGATGATCGCATTCCGGGGGTAACTTTAGGGGGAATTCCTCCGTCCATTCACTAACTTACTGCGTCCGAGGCTCTCGATCGCTTTTTGTCGGGTGAATTATACTTTCTCTTGTTCTGCTGATTAATTTACACACGCCCGGGAACAGAAACTGCTATTACAGCAGATAAACATAAATAATACGAAGCGTCGACGCATTTCACGCAATCGACGATGTCGACGTGTCGTTGCAGCATTAGTTTGGTTACCAGCATTTTTCCAAATATCTTTCTTTGTGTTCAACAAAGAAATTGTCAACACGTTTGAAACAACTCGAGGGTGAATAAATGAAGTCCAAATTTTTATTTTGGGGTAAACTGTTCCTTTAATGTGGCAGTTCTGACCTCATTGCTTTCCAGCGACGCCTCTCTGCTGAGCCCGAGAAGATTCGATAAACCCTCACTGCTGCTGCTACTGCTCCTCATGGTGGGCATGTCATTATCAAAAAACACCTCATCTGCACACACACGGGACACGCAATCACATCACATTCTAAAGCAGATTTTATTAAAATCACACAGTACAAAGGATCTGTGCGTGAGATCACCTCTGCTGCTGTTGCTCTGGCCGTCGAGTTCATTAATAGGGGAAGTGACATCACGGTTGCAGATTCCCCCACTCTGATCGCTGACATCACAGAACGTCACATAGCCAGGTGGAGTCACCGGAACCTCTGCAAGACAGGAGCAAACCAGATTAACCAAACCGAAACCACAGTGGTAAGTGTTCTAAAGAGTTCTAACCACATGCGAGTACCGTGCTTTGAGCCGACTCTGAAGCGCGCTATAGCTTGCGGACCGTCATGAATACTGGGACCCCTCGTTCGATTGCGAACAGAACGGACCCTGGGGGTCGAACTTTCCTCTTCAGAGGAGCTCAACTCCTCGTACAAAGCTAAAGAGAGAGACATTGATGCATTTAACAGACATTTTTTAACCAAATCCACTTCAACAAACTGTGGAATTGGATACAAGTATAACCATGTAAAATGGAAATGTATGGTGTGACTGACCTGATTTGACTCTCATCACATGCATGTCAATGAGGCTGGCGACTTTACTGTGTCCATACATCATAGCCAGAGCTCGAGCTGTCTCTCCTTCACTGTTTCTGTCCTCAGTCCTTACACCCTGCATCATACAAACATACACGCGTGATCAAAAAGCTGAAATCATACAAGCTTTTAATGCTATTATGCCTGTAAATATGTGCTTGGAGAACAATTCGATTCATATTATTCTTTACTACAGGGCTATTAAAGCTGCTTCTGGAGTGTCGCTTAGTTTAACACCAGCCCTGAACAAACACACCTGAACAAGCTCAACAAGATCTTAGGAATTACTCGAAAACAGCAGGCACAGCTGGAGCTAAACTCTGCAGTATTACAATTATTTTCTACTAAAAGATATGTTGCAGACACAAGTCTAACTAGTGAGAAAATTTGTAGATTTTTACTAGCACAAAATAAAGTTCACACTTGCATGGTTGAGCAGGTACTGAACGATGATTTCATGGCCCGATGCCGCAGCTTCCATGAGAGGTGTAAATCCTGAAATTGGTTCCCTGAGAGGGCAAAGGTCAAAGTTTAAAAACAGAACTAGCACGTTTATACGTTTTTTTGAGCATTTAGGTGTGTGTGTAAGTGTGAGAAAAATGAAGAGAACAGTAGCAACTGAGAAGCCATAGATAGAGCAAATGTGACTCACTTGACGTTTGCGTTGGCATTGTTGTCTAATAAGAATTTGACCATTTGCTGATGTCCAGTAGCTGTACTGTGCAGAAGAGCTGTCCATCCACGCACATCCTTACATTCCAGTTGTGCTCCTTGCTTTGTATAGAGATTTTTTTTAATCTCACAAAAATTGATAACAGATACAAAATCTCATTTTTGCACTAATAACTAATAGCTGTGCTGTAATGCATGATACTGAGAAAAAATCGTATGATCTGTGTGTGCTTACATCACAGAAGACTCTCACCTGCAGTAGAAAATAAGCAATGCTCTCGTTGCCACAGCTGGCGGCGAGCATTAGAGGCGTCAGGCCTTTAGATGTGGTGACGTTGACGCTGACGCCCGTCTCCAGCAGCAGGTTAACAATGTTATCATGACCGATGTATGCGGCATACATCAGAGAAGTCCAACCACCTATGTTCTTTCCATCTAAATCCACATCACCCCTAAAATAACACAAAAGAACATCAACACAATCCACAATGAGACACAAATGAACACAACACACACGGCAATATAATATTGCAGTTTAGTCTTTATATAGATATATAGAATTAGGTGTATTCTTGATATAGAATATATCTATCAGTTCATCTATCTATCTGTCAGGCAACAAACGGGCAGTTGGGGTAGACATGTATGAAGGATGACGTATTTATTTATTTCAGCTCACCTGCGGATACATTGAGCCACTACATCATATTGCCCTATAGAGCAAGCGGTGTGAAGATCCAGTGGCACGTTCAGTTCCTCCGGGCCGATCAGAGCGTCACCACCGTCCGCCAGCCACACAGACAGACTCGATCCTAACGGATCCGATTCACTGCTGGTGTCGTCGCTCAGTTCCGACATCCTCTGCTGGAAAACACTGCTCACATTTATACCTCTCCATAACACATCAAAATAGAGATGCACCGATATATAAATTTAGGCAGATAACTGATAATTCTTTAACATTGAAAGTCTTTAACATTGAAAGTCTTGTAACGATTCTTTAACATTTATGGCCGAATACAGTATCTAAATATTAATATAAAATTCCCTAAGACTGAAACAAAAGGCATTCTTTAACCTGCAAACTTTTCTTAATAAACAAATTATTGATGTTCTTCCAGAGCAACCCAGAAAAATGTAGCCACATGTCTAACAGGTCTCAAGACAGAAAGCATTCAGACAGCAGTCTGGCTCAAACAACATGCGTTTGTTCCTATAATTTACACATTCATAAATACTTAATCTTACTGTACCTACATCAACAATGTTTTGCTCATAATAGTAAGTGAATGATCATGACAGAAAGACAGTAAGTTACTGTACTCTATTTTAACAGAGCAGCGTGTAGCTGAAGTGGTGTAACCAGAGGAAATGATTTATGATTTATGGGCTATAATATATCGGCCTAATTTTTTCTAGCCGATACCGATAACATAAAAAATGACCATTTATCGGGCAATACCGATATGGCCGACAATTTATCTTGCCTACCAAAATCAAAACACAAAGTACAATAAAGGATAAAAAAGTTACCTTATTTAATATAACATGCACAACTTCTGCTGCATATAACAACACTTATGTTGTTTATACAATGTATGCGTGAATTATTTTTAATGAATGTTTTTTTTTCCAACACCAAATAATTCCTAGTGTTATCAATTAAAATGTATTCCGTTATCTGGCATCATAAGTTTATATAAGTTAAACAGTCCGTGCGTTAATACACCTCTTTAAATAAATGTAACTGTTAATGCTTACACTCAACGTTAATTTGTGAGTTATTCATAATTATGATATAAGCAACGGTAAAGTTATACCTGAGCCGAACTGCGAAAACATGTTACAAAAATCAAAACCTTTTACAACAAAAGTAGAAATCCCAAACGCGTAACTGCAGCTAAGGATACTCGACAAATAAACGCGTACAAACCTTAAAATAAACGAAACTTTTCGAAATTGTAGAATAATGTTTTGTTCTGTAACTTGTATCGGCAACTCAAAGGAAGTTTTGTGTTTCCTCAGGGGCGTGTCGTGCGTATCGCGCGAAGGACTCTGGTAGTTGTAGTCTTTTGTCTTTCCTTACAATACAGGTTGAACGGGCTGTGTGACACAAAAACTACACGCCCCACAGAATCTGCACTAAAGCGTTGATATTTCGCGTACCTGACGACATTCAACAGCAACACGCTTGTTGTTAAACTGAAATACTTTACACATACATCTGGAAACAAAAGCTTGTTGTCTTTCTTGTTCTAATGTAGAGCTTGTAGAGTCTGAGGTGAAAAATTACGCACGAGCAAGCGTTGCCATAGCAACTACACTACACCGTGAACACGCGTTCACTTATGGTATTGTTAAAACTTGACAACAATAAAATTGAATACAAAATAAGTACCCGTTTTAAAAAAAGGTTTGTGATTTTTACTTTATTGACATTTCATGGGTCTTTTGCCTGATTGGAGTATACAACATTTTGAACTTTTGAATGACAGTATTGTTTGCTTAATGAAATGCACTTAAAACCTCGAGATTAGGTACTACATAGTGCATTTATATAATACTTTATAAAGTGTATACTTCAGAAAGGCACAGGTAATTTCACAGAGTCCCGTCACAAGTTAAAGTTGAAGCAGAACTCCTCTTTTGTTTTAGTGAAAACAAATGGTTTTGCTTCTCCTTGGCTTTTTTCAGCCATAGCTGTGTGTTCATATGTCTCCTGGGGACCTCTGTCAGTTTTGTCTGTTGATTCTGTGTTCCTCTCAGCTCGCCGGTGGAACACCGATTTGACTTCAGAGACAGCACTGACCTGGGCAGAGCTCATCGCTATGGAGACAGAAAAATGCATTTTTATATCTTACTAAAAGTCTATCCTCTGAAATTAACTTTGTGAAATATTTGTCTTACTTGACTGTATTAGTTTAAACTGTCTGGCTCTTTCCTCTTCCATCTTCTTCCTGTAGTCTCCTGAGATTGCTCTCATCACCTGTCTCTTCTTCACAAGGGGGGCTTTGGAGCTATGTAACGTCTTTAAAGCACGACTTGCTTCCTCCCCTAAACACAAACATATGTAAAGAAAAATCCCTCTTTTGGTTAACGTGTCAAATGTAATTTTTTCATATATTGCATGATGTTTGTATATTTGTACTTACTTTGTTTGCTGGATGTTTTCTGTGTTCTTACCCCTAGCTCCAGCTGTTCGATACACCAGTCCAACTCTCGGCTCAGCTGCTCATCAGGTGTCTAAATCACATATTTATGTTAAAAAAATGATTACTGGTCCTAACAATGTATGATTTAATATTTAATTATCATTCCTGCTTACTAATTCAGTGCTTTCTTGTTTAGAGGTTTCCTCAGTAGTGCTTTTCATCTCTTTTGGTTGATTGTCCTTTCCTTCACCCGCTTTCTTTTTCTTCTTGATTTTTTTAGCATTGGCAGGAGCTTCAGAGCTTTGTGTGGCGGGATTTCCTATCTCTGCACTCTGTACAACAGGGTTCTTGTCCTTTTGGAGCATTCCATGTGTTCCTATACAGGTTTAGAGATTGAGAGCATAATTTGAATTTTTCTCTATTCTTATGAAACTAATTCTAAAGAGTAATTTCGATTCACCTGCAGGTTTGATGAAATTGATAAATCACTTTTACTCACTACAAAATTTGTTCATCTGAAATGGTTTATGAACTATTGTGAGAACGCTTACCCGTTTCATTTGATTTCTCTGTCATAGCTGAAGTTTAATAGTCTGGTATCCAAATAAACTAGCACGCTATCACAAAACTTTCAGGATAAAACACAAACGTTTACCTCTCAAGTGTACAGAAAACACAAACCCAACAAACGTTTATAGGCTGATTTGTGGGGACTGGACTGTGATTAGCAATGGTCCATAGAAATAAAACGGGTCATGTTTATCAAATAATTAAATACACAAATGTATAAATTTCCATGAGTAAATATCCACCAATATGCGTGTGCAGTTGTGCGTCTGTCAAAGGGTTCCGCGGCTGCAAAGAACAAACGATACAATCTAAAGGGTTCCGCATGCAGCAGAATACGGTACAATTTACTCTTGCACACAAAACAAAAGCTATGAAAATATTACATCGATCAAACGTTATAGTAATATTGACTTTATTAATCAGATAGCAACTCTGATCAATTTATCATTTACACAAACGTCAACAAGTAGACTAGCAAAGAATAAAAATGATTAAAAACAAATATTAGGTAGACTGCTGTTTTACGTCGTTATGTAACAGTCTGTTTCAGAGCTAGAAAAACTGAAGGAAAAAATCCTGATTGTGTGTAACACATAGCATTTAATAACCTTTATTAAACATTCCTATAACAAACATGGACTTTCAGATCTTATTCGTTTGCACAAACAAAAAACTGAAAATATGTTTTACCATTACTTCAAACACGCGCTTGGTAAATCTGCCTTTGCTCCTTCAGCCAATAGAGACTAGGAGGGCGTGGCTTTCACTGCGCACAGACGTCACCAACTGTATAAAGATGGGGCAGCTCCTTTGCGCGTGACCGACGTTCCTTGTTTTGGAATTGACGAATTACCCGAGACAGAAAATCGTAAGTAACGTTACTGATTTTTATTAAACCAAATAATACATATCACTGTCTATGTTTCCTGTGTAACGCTAAATAACTGGTTGTAATAACGTTTGTTTCACGATTTTAGTCCGTTTTCTTCGTTTTTAAAGGGAAACGCCGAATTTAGATCCGTTTTTGTCGCGGTAGCTTCATGCTAAAGCTAACTAGCGCGACCTACACGGTCACTTTTGTTTTTATCTCAAATGATGATTCAACGTGTTTTAACTGTATGTTTACGTGTTGCGTACATAAACTAAACATGTACATCGTTAGTCATCTGAGCTCTCGGACCGAGTTATCGAGCCGTCGATGTAGACAAAGAAACTGCTGTAATTGGTGTTCTTGGGCGCCATGTTACACATAAAGGCAGAAACGTGTCTGTGTCTCATCATGAGATGGTGGTCTGCACCACTCCATCAATCAGGCTTTTAAAATGTTTTAATTGCGATTGTGTCGCACGTTTGATCAAACTGTTTAAGGCGCAGGTCTTCTATTTGAGACTAGTTGCTGAATGAAAAAACTCTTATTATTGTATAGTTTTGGCTTTAGGCAGTGTGTGTGTGCGCGTGTGTGCGTGGTGCGCCGAGTAAAGCTTAAATGAGTGTGTGTGACCTAGTGTCCCACTGCGAGTTGTTGTTGTTACTATGGCACATCAATAGTCTAGAGTTTTCCTCTTTAACGTGTACCAAGATGTTGTTCGCAACATATGTTATATAATACAATATCGCCTCATATTATACGATTAATGGCTTATTTATATTTAAGTTCGACATAACGATCCGTTAGAATGGCGCCCCCAGTTGTTGGGGTGGTCATGGTGCCTTTTTCCAAAATATTAAATGCGAATGTGAGTTTATGGCTGTTGAAGGGTGAACCGAGGTTATGTTTTGGGTGACGTCACACCATGTGGAATTTCCCGCGACTGTTGTACTCACTGATGTGTGTTTTCTTTCATAGTTTCATTAGTGTCATGGCACGTACTAAACAGACCGCTCGTAAGTCCACTGGTGGCAAAGCCCCCAGGAAGCAGCTGGCCACCAAGGCGGCCAGGAAGAGTGCGCCCTCCACAGGTGGAGTCAAGAAGCCCCACAGATACCGGTGAGAAAGCTATTCATTTGGTAGTATTGTACTTACGTTGGTTAAGTGTCATGGTATTGTTAGTTTTCATATATTGGTTCAAAACACGAAGTGTTGTTAAATTGTGGCTTACCACCTGATACGTCACTGTTGTGGTATTGCCCAAGACAGTGGTTCTCAACCTTTTTGGAGTACTGGACCCCTTCATATCTCAAACCATCCTCATGGACCCTCAACCCCTGCGCTCACACCCCATCCCATTTTCTTTCCCCATGCACAACAGCAGATTTCCACTAAAGAGTGGACTTTGAACTCTGGTGTGCGATACCTGTTAGTTGCCCAACTTCCCCTGACGTGCACCTGACCTGACGCATTCCTTCAGTGGCGTAACCTTGTTTTGAAAAGTGGTGGGGACCAAAACCATTAATACTATATATAATATTTATCATATATAGTGGGGGCGGTCTGTCCATTGCATACTCTGCTTTTGGACTCCAGCTCTCACAGTATGTGGTTCCCAACCTGTCATTTGTGTAAGGTCACTTGGCTGTTGTGGTGCATTAGACTTAAAAAACGTTTAATCCTGTGACTAAAAATGTCACTTGTTTGTTGGTTTACTCATTTTTGTGCTTGGACACTGGCTGCACAAGCAAGCTCTGCGAACGTGGATGATGCACGCATTTTATGCACACATTTCATTCTGACTGCGTTTCTGGAGTCGCGGTTCTCTCTTCCGTAAAAATAACTTGAATGTGAGCAACGGGAGATGGTGAGAAAGCGGCGCATCCTGCGGTTTCCACGACTTTTAGATATTAATGGCCCCTAAACAATACACATCTTCTGCAAGCATTTCTTAATTTCTTCCAAAAAGGGGTGGGGACATGTCCCACCCGCAAATTATGCCTATGCATTCCTTACAACCGATCTGAAGTGAAACCGCTCCGAATAACTCTCGTTTCACACCGCACGCGTAAGCAGTGCCTATTTTTTTCAGCGCACATGTTAACAGGTGCGAGCATTCATACCTCACGTGTGCTTGCGGAGGAGAAGCAGCGCGTAAACAGCAGTGCTGCGATCATTTCGGTGCCGAGTCTATTTTCCCTACGCACCGCTCCTGTTCCGACTATGCACTGCTTACGCGTGCGGTGTGAAACGGGGGTTAGAGGCCAATCGGTTGAGTGATCTAACAAAGATTGCTGTTTGCACATGCACACTTTCACACACTAGAATGCCTCTGTTACACTTCTGAGTTCTGATCGATCCGTGTGTTGAACTGATGAGGTGAAACTGATGCCATTACTGTTTATTGCTAAGAGCTTAAGCGCATGAATATGGTAATGCATAGTGCTTCAATGAAAATAGGCTTGTTCGACTTTATGCGGCGGTGCGCAGAACAACCTGGCATATGACATCAAAGTACTGCAAGAGCAATTCAAAAGCAAACCGAGCAGTCGACTCTCTCTCGCGGTGCTGTGATGTCTTCCTCCGACTGCTCTAAATGACGCCACATGACTGGTATGTTTGAGTCAGAAATGCGCAACAGGCCATATTAAATGTGATTTTGGTTTACGTGAACCTTACCTGCAAAGTGAATGAACACAATTTATGAACACAAGTAACCAGTCAATTTGGCAATTAATTTGACTGCAATAGCCGAATCTGTTAATTTTTATCTGCGTTTGGTGGGTGTTCATTTCAAACCCTGAATGCAAGATAATAACTCAAAACATTTTTAAAGGATTCTACGGACCCCCTGCAATTACGCCATGGACCACTAGGGGTCCGTGTACCCCGGTTGAGAAACACTGGCCTAAGAGATGTTTTAAGGAACATGTGCTGTATATTTCCCTTCTAACTGTATATTTATTGACCAGACCAGTGGTTATCAAACTGGTACGCTTACCGCTACACTTAGTTTTTGCATTTAAAGTGTAATGTGGAATTTCTCATATGTAAAATTGTAATGGTTTTATGCGTTTATCATTGATCAGCAGAGCAAGAACAGGCTACTCAAATCTTATGAAAACGCTGCTAGTAATTACATCAGTATTAAACAGTTACAGAACAATAACGGCACAGTTATGCAAAATATAAATTATGAAATTAAGTGTACAATATTATACACTTTTGATTTTGTGCCATGCATACATTTTCATTGGTGGCGAGTAGGTGGAACTTGGGAAGTTTTGTAGTTTGAGAACCACTGAGCTAGACATAAACTATGTATTTACCAAGTAACACTGAATGCTTTCAAAGCAAAAAATGTATTTCATGCATTATACAATTTAAAACACAAATCTGAATACCTGTTTTTTTCCTTCCAGCCCTGGTACTGTGGCTCTTCGTGAGATCCGTCGGTACCAGAAGTCCACTGAGTTGCTGATCCGCAAGCTTCCATTCCAGCGTCTGGTTCGTGAGATTGCTCAGGACTTCAAGACTGACCTGCGTTTCCAGAGCGCTGCAATTGGAGCTTTGCAGGTGTGTATTCTGGTTCTGGATAAACAAGGTTTTACTTGAGCTCAGCCTAGTACCTGAAAACAACTGCCACTAAGCCACTGATAACATTCTCTGTTAATGCAGGAGGCAAGTGAAGCATACCTCGTGGGTTTGTTCGAGGACACCAACTTGTGCGCCATCCACGCCAAACGTGTCACCATCATGCCCAAAGACATCCAGCTGGCCCGTCGAATCCGCGGAGAGCGTGCTTAAACTCTTTACTCAACTTTTTTGTGTGGAGGATTATATGGGGGAGGGGTTTGTTGTGTGGGGTGGGTAGGGAGGGAGGGCCATTGGGGGTTCTTACACTCTTGACTATAAATGCCTGTGTAGTTTAAGTTTATTTTTTTGTATTTTCTTTTTGGTAGTTGCGGTAGGGGAGGGGTATCTTGTGGTTAAAGTTCACTAGTCGGTGGGGGGAGGGGGGGGCTTGGGTGCAGCGTCAGAACATTCCGGGAGCTCCTCAGGGTTTTAAAGTTTGTATTTTAGACTTTCATATACCTCTGCCTAGTCTGCATGCTTCATGATGAATTAGAACGTGTCCATTTTTATTTCTATCGTTATTATATTGGGTTTCTCTTCTATTGTGGCCATTTGGTTGTAAATAAACTTTCCACTACCTCAACTTTTGTTATTTTGAATCTGTAGAATTGAAAATGTGATTGTGGTTTTAACAATTGCTTTGGTCTTGCAACAGACAAACATGGAACCTGAGATAACATGGACTCAGGTTTGTGCAAAACTACATGATAAAGGGATAGTTAATCCAAAAATATGTCCAGGATCACTTCACAATATATCAGTATTGTCAACTGTGACATTAAAAAAAATCGAAGTCTACACGTATTGTAATAGAAACTTTTCAACACCCATAAAAAAGTTGCTTTAAGCACAATGGTTATAACTCTATGCCTCCCTACAATTGTATTGTGAGCGATTCGCTGACCAAATAAGAAAAAAAACACGCTTGGAGGAGTTTGGCTGATAGCATAATATTACAATATCAATTTTTTTATCTTGTATTCTTTTGGCTATGAAAACCACATAGTTGAAAATCTGATACCGTGACTGCCCTAATGACATAACACTGGATAATTTAGAGGTCGGGTAATCACCTATTTGGGAATAAAAAATGTTTTTTTTTAAATACATGACAAAGTTTAATTGCTGTCCCTTGAGAGTCTGGACGGTTAAAGGGATCATATGACACGGTTAAAACGAATATTATCGTTTGTTTTAGATGTAATGCAATGTGTATACACGATTTAAGGTTAAAATAGCGCTGTATTTTCCACATACCGTGCATGTTTGTATCTCCTTTGCCCCGCCTCTCTGAAATGTGCCGATTTTTTACAAAGCTCATTGGTCTGAAAAGCGAGGTGTGCTATGATTGGCCAGTGCGCAGTGATTGGTCGAATACTGCAAGCGTGACAAAAATGTAACGCCTCTTACCATATTTGGAACATCAGGTTCCAAAGCAATTGTACTGACATGTACGCCCACCTTGTGTATACATTTGGGTGGTCTTAGTCAAATCATACCACGAACTGATGTAGATTTGTGGGGTTGTGGTTACACGAGGCATTTCAGGCAGGTCTGGGTGAGCATTCGCTTTTAGATAGAATGCATCTTTTCTTCTGACACTTTAATTTTTGCAATTTTACATGTCTAATACATGCATGGGCAACTTATAACACACCAAAGACACAGAAAAACACGTATTCGCGCCATATTACCCCTTTATTACATGTTTAACTCTGCCTATGTTGCAGTTTACAGAAACAAACTGAAGGCATCAGTGAACAATAAATAAACATTACAAAGAGAAAATGTCCCATTTAAGCCACTGTCATGGCTTGTTTTTAACAGCTTTCTCTTCTTCATCTGACAACAAGTCTGGTAAATGTTCATACAGGTGTTTCTCCAGAGACTCATCTATCTCGGTCTCTTTTCTGAAGACACACCAGAGAAGGAAGCCCACTCCTAAGATACTGATGGGTATGACTTTCCACCACGGCCGCTTATAAGTGCTGCCTAACGAGTGGTCCACCTTCCATGTTCGGTGGCTGGCTTTGCTGCTGGAGAACTTGATGGGTTTTGATGTTTCTTCATTATTATCAGGAGGTTTTCTGGACTTGGCGTGTAGCTGTGATGTCATGGACAACATTCTGGTGGTACATGCTCTATAAAAGTAAAAATTATAAAAGTTGATGAATTATTACTTTTAAGGGCTGTAATTGTGTACTTACCCTTCAAGCTCTCTCAATCTATTGGGACAATTGAATTTAAAATTTAACATGGTTTTGTTAGGAAACAGAAAAAAATCTTGACCTAATATAAACCTAAATAGTCTATTGACAAGAATTAGTTACTTTTAGGAATAAATCTAGTGCTTAGTATAGACTTTGAAGGGTAACATTATATAAGCATTATTATAAACAAAAATCTTATAGTAAATGTTTAATATGCATTAAGTATTGTATTAAAAAAAATGTATATACAGATCTGACCAGCCAAGGTCAGCTGTCAATTCATAAGGCTATATATACAGGTGCTGGTCATATAATTAGAATATCATCAAAAAGTTGATTTATTTCACTAATTCCATTCAAAAAGTGAAACTTGTATATTATGTTCATTCATTACACACAGACTGATATATTTCAAATGTTTATTTCTTTTAATTTGATGATTATAACTGACAACTAATGAAAATCCCAAATTCAGTATCTCAGAAAATTAGAATATTACTTAAGACCAATACAAAGAAAGGATTTTTAGAAATCTTGGCCAACTGAAAAGTATGAACATGAAAAGTATGAGCATGTACAGCACTCAATACTTAGTTGGGGCTCCTTTTGCCTGAATTACTGCAGCAATGCGGCGTGGCATGGAGTCGATCAGTCTGTGGCACTGCTCAGGTGTTATGAGAGCCCAGGTTGCTCTGATAGTGGCCTTCAGCTCTTCTGCATTGTTGGGTCTGGCATATCGCATCTTCCTCTTCACAATACCCCATAGATTTTCTATGGGGTTAAGGTCAGGCGAGTTTGCTGGCCAATTAAGAACAGGGATACCATGGTCCTTAAACCAGGTACTGGTAGCTTTGGCACTGTGTGCAGGTGCCAAGTCCTGTTGGAAAATGAAATCTGCATCTCCATAAAGTTGGTCAGCAGCAGGAAGCATGAAGTGCTCTAAAACTTCCTGGTATACGGCTGCGTTGACCTTGGACCTCAGAAAACACAGTGGACCAACACCAGCAGATGACATGGCACCCCAAACCATCACTGACTGTGGAAACTTTACACTGGACCTCAAGCAACGTGGATTCTGTGCCTCTCCTCTCTTCCTCCAGACTCTGGGACCCTGATTTCCAAAGGAAATGCAAAATTTACTTTCATCAGAGAACATAACTTTGGACCACTCAGCAGCAGTCCAGTCCTTTTTGTCTTTAGCCCAGGCGAGACGCTTCTGATGCTTCCTGCTGCTGACCAACTTTATGGAGATGCAGATTTCATTTTCCAACAGGACTTGGCACCTGCACACAGTGCCAAAGCTACCAGTACCTGGTTTAAGGACCATGGTATCCCTGTTCTTAATTGGCCAGCAAACTCGCCTGACCTTAACCCCATAGAAAATCTATGGGGTATTGTGAAGAGGAAGATGCGATATGCCAGACCCAACAATGCAGAAGAGCTGAAGGCCACTATCAGAGCAACCTGGCCTCTCATAACACCTGAGCAGTGCCACAGACTGATCGACTCCATGCCACGCCGCATTGCTGCAGTAATTCAGGCAAAAGGAGCCCCAACTAAGTATTGAGTGCTGTACATGCTCATACTTTTCATGTTCATACTTTTCAGTTGGCCAAGATTTCTAAAAATCCTTTCTTTGTATTGGTCTTAAGTAATATTCTAATTTTCTGAGATACTGAATTTGGGATTTTCATTAGTTGTCAGTTATAATCATCAAATTAAAAGAAATAAACATTTGAAATATATCAGTCTGTGTGTAATGAATGAATATAATATACAAGTTTCACTTATTGAATGGAATTAGTGAAATAAATCAACTTTTTGATGATATTCTAATTATATGACCAGCACCTGTATACACAATCGAAAGAGATTTAAAGAAACATATTAACATGATAATGGACAACAAATATATTCATCTGAATTATCATCATTTCATTTAAGGTTTCTCTTTATCTACGTCTAATACATTCTGTTTAAACACTTTTGGTGAATTTCATAATCTATGCAATGACAAAACCTTAACTTGCCTTAAGGTCAGTCCTCCTCTTTTGGTACAAATATGATGATATAAAGAAAAGTGTGATAAACGAGAGCAAATTCGTCCTGTTGTTGACATCTCGAGGTTTCTGAACATCAGGCGTGAATCTACCCGGTCATGTAACTTGTGCAACTGCGAAATCTGCTCGAAAATACATTCAACCGGAAGCAATATAGTTCATTGTTAAAAACATTTTATTAAAAACAGTTTGCAGTGTTATAACTCACTTATTTACTATTGTATGTACAGTAATTAAAAAAGAAGGCAGTTTTAATTAACTGATGATTTACTTTTCTCAATAAGGTTACATCTGTCCCGGAAGTCCAGGAGTCAACCAATCAAATATTTTTGCAGAGCAGTAGCGTCGTCATCAAGCGTGGTCGGTGTCGTTCAGTTTCATGGCGCTATCCGTCGACACGTGACGTGAGATTCAATAATTATTGGTAAATCTTGCGATTTTCTTTGTAAATTACTTTATTCTTTTGCTATGGAAATTAGTTTGAATTAGGATTTGGTGTCAGCTGGTAGTATTTCGTTTAGTATGTGGGTGCGGTCGAGTCATCTCTTTTTCTGTAATGGTGACTATTTCATTCCCACATTTTTATTTGACTAACCTTTATTAAATTTGTTTCTTATTTCTTAGTTAGTTTAACTAAAGTGTTCTATATATTTCGTTGTAGTTTGAGACTTCTGTCAACAGTATCTTAGTCTTAGTATCATCTTTATATTGTATTTAATTCATGTGACGATTCATATAAGCCGTAAACCACTATGTGTGCTCTTCATTTCCACTTAAGAGTTGTTGCCATGACTAAGAATCAAGCTCGAGGTGTCCAGTCTAATTCAACCATGAAAAAGAAACTCAAACCCAGTGTTGATGATGAACAAAATGAGAGAACAGAGAAGAAAGTCAAAACTAAAAAGAAGACGACTGATAATGAGGTATGTGATAGTGTTCTGAAATGTCATGGTGAAATGAATTAGAATTGTAAAAATTTAAGGAAAAGCCCATACCTGTGAATAAAACAGCTTTTTATTCAACTGTCCAATTACTTTTGGTCCCTTGAAAAAGGGGGAGCTTCATATTAAAGAGCTGTAATTCCTAAATCCTTCAGCTAATCTGGATGTGAATACACTCTAAATAAAGCTGAGAGTGTGCACTTTAAGACAATATCCATTATAAAACTGTAACTGGAAAACATATTGATACACAGCTAAAATAACAAAAAATGTGCCTCTGTCCAAATATTTATGGCCCTAACTTGTATGTCTGAAAAGCAACATGTAAACAATTTACATTGAAAAATATTTTATTTCTGATATAGAATAACAACATAAGATGGATATCTATAACAAATATCATTGTATCTTAAAACTTTAAAATATGACCGAAGTAACTTTCAGATATGCGTTTCTTTAGATCACAGAGGATGAGCAGATAGAGGAAGAATGCTCTGCTAACATTCTTCATGATATTCTTTGAATTTAAGTAAATAGTTTACATATTTTTGATTTCCATTTTAATTGGCAGGTGTGTGAAGTAATTGTTCCAGAGGAGGACCTGCTAAAGCTACAGAATGCCAAACGCAGACCAAAGAAACAAACAGGTGAAGAGAGCACAGAGAAAACTAAGATGAAGAGAAAAAGAAAAGCAGAGGTTAGTAAGATTAATCAAAAGTAATTTCTTTCCCAATTATTTTACCACTTTATAATAAAATAGACAACAAAATAATGATGTGCACTTTATCAGCTGTTTGGTTTACAGCTGTGCCATCATCTAAATTTAGTTTCAAGACCTTCAACAGGCACATTTCATGAGGGTTTTATTTATTCATTTCAGTGTAATTTCGTCTCTACATGCACATCGCGACAATGTTTAACCCACTCTATCACACACGCACTCCTGGCCCTCTGCACCCTCCTCTCCGCTCCTGAGGTCACGCTCCTCCTCCAAGTCTTTATTCTCATGAGAGCAAGAATGGTGCACGTTTGCGCATGTGACACAAGGGCAGGGAGGGGTCGTGTTTGCAGTCTGCATGCAAGTATGCTGGCAGCACACGTGGTGCGCGACAAACACTTTCAGTTTGCGCCGGAAGGTGTTTCCTAGCAGGCTGTACACGAGTGGGTTCAGACAGCTGTTGGCACAGGCCGCTAGGGTCACCACGTGCCCGGTTAAAGGGTAGCGCTGCCACAGTGTGTGGTTCCCACGTCGCCGCGAGGCACTGTCTCCACTGAGCAGATGCACGCTGATGAAAACGTTTTCTGGCAGCCAGCACACAAAAAATACAGTCACCGCTGCCACGATCATGCGCAGGGCTTTGGTTCGTTGCGGGCGTTCGGAGTGCAAAAGCATGCGTGCGATAAGGGCATAGCACCCACCCATCACGCAGAACGGCAGTGTGAAGCCCAGCGTCACCTCCAGCCATTGCACCTCAGCCACGCCTGCAAAACAAAAGCCACGCCCCCAGCCGTGATGTATGTGTGCCGTTGCAAATGGGATTAGGGTGCACAGGGTGGCAGCTGCCCATATGGTCCCGCAAGTCCTCTGGGCGAGTCGGATGCGGTGCGTGACGGAAACGTTTTCAGGTAGCGCTCGCGTCCTCAGTCCGGTCAGCGCCAGGCATCGGTCCAGACTCATCCAGGTGAGTGAGAACACGCTGCTGTACATGTTTACCTGCAAGAACAACGCCATGCAGGAGCACAGCACGTCGTCGTCGTAGTAATGCTCGCTCAGGTTGAACACTTCAATCAGCGAGTCCAAAACCAGCACTAGGTCGGCCAGGGCTAAGTTGGTGAAGTACAGGTCAGGTGTGCTCATCCGCTGTCGAGGGTCAAAGTTCACCAGTAGGATCAGGACATTACCCATAAGGCCGAGCGGGAAGAGGAGGATGGTGTAGATGCAGGACAGGATGAGACTGATGATGTAGGTGTCTGGAGAGACCGAGTTTGTTTCGTTGACATCAATTATGGACAGATGCAGACCGGAGCGATTTGATTGGAAAACGGTGGGGTGGAAAGTCAAAAGATTTTCCGTCATCTTTCTCTCACACTTTCTTTGTTCCTTCTTCACATTGCGAGAAAACATTTGAAGCTTTTTCTTTGCATGGCTTTCTCTAAAACACAAAGACGCATGAATAAATTGTATGTTGATGTAAACTCTGTTAGTCTGTAAGCAAACCATTTCCGTGCAATTAAAAAGAACTGTTGAAATATCTGGTTATGTGTTAGTTGTTAAAAATTATATTGAGCTATTTAGCTAAATTTAGAAAGTGAAATATGGTCTGAAAGATCTTACCATAATCTGCTTTCATCCATGTATGTAGCTTGTCCTCGTGCTTTGACCTCACTTGCACAAAATATGTCCTTTAAGGTCACAATGAAATAAATGCGAATGTCTTGCATTGGTTTTATTGGATTCTCTGTCCATTCTCTCTGTTCTTGTCGGTTTGGCTATATTAAAGGAGTAGAAGTTTCTCCTGCTGAAGTCACGATGTCTCATGTACAAATGCAGAAATACAAGAGCAGCAGGTTGTGGCAGACAGACACGGACAATGGCCACTTCTGTTTACCCCAAACAACGTTGATGGATAAATGCTCCATTACCTCCCCAGCTGGCTGGAAAATCAGAAGAGAGAAGATCTAGAGTTGCATAGTGAAGAAAGATGTGTGCGTGCGTGCGTGTCTGTATGATGAGCCGGTGGAAAGAGATGTATTTTTTTACAGCTCTAGGGAACCGCATCTCAAAGTTTTTCAAAGCCACCTGTGATTGGAAAGAGTGAATAAGCAGATTTACAAGCCCAGTGAAATTAGAATTAGTTTGTTTTTATTTGGTTTTACACTTTGTAACTTCTAAATGTAGTTGGTTTGGTGTAATGAATATGCACATGGCAGCATAAAGGCTCAGAACTTTCTAGTTTTCCTGGAACTGTATTTGCATGTATATGATCAACACAAGCGCCCTGATGCTTTTGTCTTCTCTATTTTCATACAGCTTTGATTGTGATTATTACATATACAAACACATTTTATGTGTTACACTTGCACCATTTGTTTCAATCCTTGAATTATACAATTGACTTCATTGTAGTAGAAATATTAATTAAACATTTCTTTCATAGAGTTCTGGAGATCTGGAGAAAACCCCACTGCCACAGGAATCAGATGGTCAGGAGGATGAGGATGGAGAGGAAGATCTCAGTCCAGAAGAAAAACGAGTGCTGGAGAGGAAGTTGAAGAAGATTCGTAAAAAAGAAGAAAATAAGAAAATGAAAGACGAAGGCAAAAGCACTAAGCAGGAGGAGTATACGACAAATGTAGCTGAGAAGCTGGCGCTGGAATACCTGTCATGGTAACTAGCAAATTGTCCTCTTTTATGTTAAAAGGTTTACGATGACCACTGTCACAATTGTGCAAATGTTACATTTTTATCTTTGCTCCAAAATGTTATTTCCGTGTTTAAATGGAAAAAAATCCCTACAATTTTTTACTTTTAAACCCTACATAGTAAATGTTTTCTCATTTTACCAGTCATTATAAGTAGGGCTGTTCGATTCTGAATTTTTTGGAGTCGATTCCAATTCCTGGTTTGGGAATCGATTCCTAGCTGCGGTTTTCGATTCCTGCACAATTTTCTGAGCTATCACTTTTTACATTTATTAATTGTTTATTGTTTCTATAAAAAAAACTTATTCCAATTCCAATGTATCATTAATAATGTAATTTACTAGCTGTTTTTAAAAATAAAGCATACTGTTAAATGCATAGTGCAGACATGTTGAAAATGTTCTGTCCAGGTTTAACAGCTTTAAACAGACGTCCAAGTAAATATGTTGTGAGACTGTGCTTTATATACATGTACAGTAATTCTCTTCACGCACATACTGAGCTCATCGAGAGTAAGAGAAGACTGTCCGTTTACAGTCCGTGTGAAAAGACAAACGTATTTATAGGATTTGTTAAATGTGTGGGATACATGTAATTAAGTATTCTGCATCCATAAAAGCAAACGCTAATGTCATTCTACAGCTCTAGACCTCATCCATCAGTTTTTTATGAAGTCTGCAGTGTTTTTGACAAGAAACGAATGTGATTTAGTTGACCAATGACATCAGCTAAGGGGCAGCGGGGCTTGCGCTTATAAAGGCTCTTAAAGAGGAGTCGATTCCTTTAATGGAATCGATTCTCAACGCCTTGGAATCGAGGAATCGATTCTCAACGCCTTGGAATCGAGGAATCGATTCTCAACGCCTTGGAATCGAGGAATCGATTCTCAACGCCTTGGAATCGATTCCCAGCCCTAATTATAAGTCATTGTGTTAACTGATGTCTTCTCTCTGTGTCTCTCTATAGCTGGTCTGAGAGAATAGATGAATGGAAGTTTCAGAAAACCAGGCAAACATGGCTTCTTCAGAACATGTTTGACAGAGTGAAGGTAGAGAACATCAGCATGTCATTCAGCAAACATACTCTACACACATCCTACAGTCATACAACATGGAACTGATGCTTATCACTTTTGTGTTTTGAATTGTTATAAATAGAATAGTTCAGGGCTGCGTTTCCCAAAAGCATTGTAACCTTTAGTTGATTTGAGAACTATTGTCACCAGGAGCGTAGCCAGAACTTTTTTTTTTTAGAGGTGGCCAGGTAAGACCCAGTGATTTTATTAGGGTGACCAAAAAATCCTTACAGACAGAAATTCTTTAACTTCTAGTGTAATTTACACCAATTCTTCATTACACATAGTTTGCTGGTCAAAAACATACACAAATAACGTAAAGTAAACAATTTATTTGCAATGCTTTCATGTGCTAACATTATTTTAAAATAATTTGCTAGCTATCATTTGCAGTAAGTTAGCATTTTTTATAGAAAATAAACATTGCAGTACCCCAAATTAAACTTTCGCGAAAATGTAATTAATTAATGAAATCCAGTTAAACAAAACTGATTTTACTGACCTGATCCTTCTGCTCACGATGAACTTCCATGGTACACAGACCAGTGGCGTAGCCAGAATTTTGTTTTTGAGGGGGCGTGTCTGTAAATGAGGGGGCTATTTTGTATATGTATATAGCCATTTATATTTTTCTATTACTAAACTGATACACCTATATTATACAGCACATTTCACCATTTTAGCTAACTTAAACATAGCCAAGTGGTTCTTAATCCTGGTTTACGCTGATTTAAATCACCAGCTCGTTAGAAGAGCGCTCCATGAATAAACCGTGTTCCTATTGACATGGTCCCTACACAGTGTTAACTGCTCTCTACTCCCTGCACACAGGAAATCAGCTGAAGTTACTTCTGAAGTTAACTTCAGTTCAGAACACGAATTTGCACTACACGATTGCCTGCAGCGTCTTCACACAGGGACAAAACTTACTATGGAAATTTGAAGGGTTATTTAATCGCAATCGTGAGATTTGCGTAGTAGTCACGATTCGTGCACTTCAATGTCTTTTATGTCCAGTTCGCAAACCTCTGAAGCGGTAAGAGAAGCATACAAAGTATGCAGTGCGGGGGGTCGTAAGGATCAGTATTGAACCGCAGTAGCTCGGCGGCTACCAGTCAAACCATTGGCTTACATGCGGAGTGTTCGAGATTGAGAAAAGTTTCTGTTGAGAAAAGTCTTTCGACACTACAAGAAATCATATGCAGTGTAATCGTTATCTTTAGCAGTCTACTCATTTTCTTCTTGCTCATCTTTTCGTAATATATATAAAAACAGATTAGTGTGCACCCGCCATCGCAGCATATAAATTAAACTCTTGGCGCAAAAGATGCTACGCACAACACGTGACATAATTAAACCAATAACTTTGAAAACCGCGAAGAGCACTGATTGGTCGATCAACCAGAGTAACAAATCAACAATTCCTTATTTTTTATTTTAAGAAATCAAAGATCTGAGGGGGCCGTACATGTAAATCGTGTACATGTACGGCCCCTCGTGGCTACGCTACTGACACAGACAGTACACTGTCACGAAGCGGTTAGCAGCTGTTCAGCTATAGCGCTCAGACTGTTTGCGTCATTGCGTCAGCGTATGACATCATATTAACGCGAGAGTAATGTTACTTTCAGTGCATACGCTAAATGATCTGAGCAGCACTCCGTATCCGTAAACTCCAACACAAATCTTAAAACTGCTTAGCACAACAGAGGTGGCCAAATAGGTGGCCATCCATCATTCAGGGGTAGCCGTGGCCACCCGTGGCCACCTTGTAGCTACGCCCCTGATTGTCACCAATGGAGCTACGATCAACGTAGGCTTACGATGCTTTTGGGAAATGCAGCCCAGGTCCTTAATGTTCATTTCTTGAATCTCTCTCTCTTTAAAGGTGCCTGATAGTTATTTTGAAGTGTTGCTGGCCTATTTGGAGGGTCTTCGTGGATCTGCAAAAGAAAAGACACTGCAGAAGGCCGAAGCGTTGGTGCGCTGGGAAGGCCAGGGAGAGGGAGAGGGAGACGGAGAAGATGCTGAATCCAGGAGAAACAGAGCCAAACTAGTAATGCAGCAGCTGTGAAAGGCTGAAATGAACGTCTCCCATGTTTCTATAAATCTGTCATTTCCACATATTCAAGTGAGCAGTCATATTGCAATAATCTGTAAATATGTACAACATCACGTAGAATAAAACGATTTTGATGGTTTTAATCTGTCTATATGTTTTGGTTTTATTTCAACAATGTCTTAATCAACTCACAATGCATTCAAGGTACACATTTTACACAAGTTTATGTGTGATAAGGTGACCTGACGTCCCCGTTTTTGGTGTGCTGTCCCCGTTTTTGGTGTGCGTCCCCGGAAATGTCCCCGTTTTACTGCACATCCAAAACAACCAGAAAACACAAAAAAACCCGACCAACATATCCTGCGGAGTACCAGAGCACGAGCACCATGTAGTGATTATTTACACCAGCAGAGGGGGCTGGTGTAAGCTACACTAATATCTTGGTCGCTCGCTGCTTAGCAGAAGAACGTACGACGAAACATGAGGAAGCGTCATCAAGTTATTATCAAATAGGTCTATCAAAAGACTAGTCAAAGTTATCGGTTTCAAGCTAACTGCTCATGTTAAATTAAAGTTAAACTGATTGTATGTGTTATGAGCTGGATTGTTTTGCGCGAAATTTTAAACTTTATCATGAAGTTCTGTATTCGCAAGACATAATTCATACAATCTAGTGATTCCCACACATACGTTGGTAGCGATATAAAAATATAAAAAAGATTTATCTAGGCAATAGCAATTACACGGACAACAGACAACTCGGGGACGGATTAATGCACGTGCCCGGTCACCAAACCAACCAGGGGCCCTGGCAAATTTAATATGTAGGCCTATACATTTTTTTATTTTCTCAAAATAGCGCTGAATATTGTGAAATAAAGGGATTAATTTTGCAGTTGTGAAGTATTAACCGTAATGCATGCCGCGCTGTTGAGACGGAACTCGAGAGGCGAGTAAAAAAACACTGTGTAATATGAGCGTGTAGAAGACATTAAGAAGGCAAAATAACTAAATGAGTTAAAACCACAGAAATGTGTCAAAGATATATCAGTTCGCTGTCTTTAATGGCCATTGAATACAGTCTTGTGAGACAGCTGGATTTGGATCAACGTTAGGTTGTCTGAAGAGTTTTCAATGAGGAAATCACGAAAGATACCTCTCAGCTAAGTTAAAACCAACTTTTTATGAAGATAACGTTAAATACTTTGGTGATTGATATTGCTTAATTTGTATTGCATGGACTGTTAAATGCTCGTTGTCTTAATGCAGAAATGTAAATTATGCAAGGAATAAGCCCTCCCAGTATGATTTTTTTAAATGTTTTCACTTCACCATTGTTTTAGGGTGTCTTTTATACGTTCAAGTATTTTAGTTGATGGAAAATTAAGTTTTACTTACCCGATTCACCAATAGACGGCGCAGTTGCACTATTCTTGCTCCAGAATTTACAGCGTAAATTCCTTGAGTGCCTGCACAAGTAACTAAGTAATCAAGCAACAAAGTAACCCAGCAACGGACCCTTAAAGCAACAAAGCTTACTTAAAATATTTACTTGGAAGACTTTTACATAATTTATTAATTTTAATTAAAAGTATGAGAAGATCACGCCATAAACTTATAATCATCAATCTTACAGGACGTTAGTATTATATTATCTACAGGAATCTTATAAATCCATAATAATTCCCGCAGGAGTGTTACATTCCTGCAGAACATAACACAGTCACATGGAACAACCCTATAGGACTCCTGCAGGAATAAACCCTGACCTGTAGGATTTTCATTCAGTACAGGATTTCTGCAGGATCCCTGCACATAGAACCAGTCATACAGGAACAACCCTACAGGACGTCTGCAGGAATGTACCCTGTCCTGTAGGATTTTCATTCAGTCAGGATATCTGCAGGATCCCTGCACATTGAACCAAAATCCTGCAGGATTCCTGTAGGACTTTTTGTAAGGGGCACCTCTAGCAGCTCGTGTTTTTCCGGAATTAATTGTACAGCCGTATCTGTCTTTTATATATTTGATCAAACTAAATACTCTTCGAAGATATGACGTATGCAATACTACTGTATAGGCACTCAAGATTAATATGAGATTGGCAGAAACTGAGAGTGTTACCCGCTCTTTAACTGTTATGCCTGCGTCTCGCACCGTTTGCAGTGTCTCTCACATAGCGCCATGGTTTTAATACGCTGTCAAGTTGAAGTAATATCAATTTTTACACACAGCGAAGCTCATCAATGTCAGTTCCACTGCAGTTGACCAATCAGAAGGGACAAGTGTCGTAAGCTTTTGTTTACAATAGCAAGTTGGCATATCTAGGAGTCCACATCTCTGAAGACCTCACATGGGCTGCTCACACAGATGCAGTGCTAAAGAAGGCACAACAACGCCTCTTCCTCAGGCGCCTGAGGACATTTGGAATGAGTCCGCACATCCTCCACTCATTCTACACCTGCACTGTGGAAAGCATCCTGTCGGGCTGCATCACTGCCTGGTATGGAAACAGCAACAGGAGAAATAGAAGAGATCTACAAAGGGTAATGTGAACTGCCAGCCCAACTGTAGGAGGTGAGCTTCCCTCCCTCCAGTACATCTACACGAGGCGGTGCATGAGGAAAGCCCGGAGAATCATCCGGGACTCCAGCCACCCAAGCCATGGACTGTTCTCTCTGCTGCCCTCAGGCAGACAGTTACGCAGTATCCGATCATGCACAAGACGACTGAGGGACAGCTTTTTCACTAAGACTACCAGGCTGCTGAACACTCAGAACTGACACTCGCACAGCGAACCTCTGTCTATACCATTCACCACGCACTTTAACTCCACCACCACCACAATTTAAAAAAACTGGACTTTAATGTAGCATGCACTGCACTTTAACACAAAACCAACCATTACATCTACAACCACTCTGTGCATTGTGTATTATGTGTATTATGTTGTATATTTTGTATGTTTTTTGTATATTATTGTTTAATTTTAGTGTATATACTGTATATGAAAGTATACTGTTATTTGTAAAATGTGAATAATGTTATTTGTTAAACGTGTATTGTAAACGTGTATGTTATTTGTTAAATGTGTCAATTGTATTCTGCACTGTCTGGGGCACGCTCCCAAGCTTTTCACTCATCACGGCACATGTGCTGTTGGTGATGTGACAATAAAAGTGATTTGATTGGACTCTATTGAGTTCTTTTAAAGTTTTAATTACTGGATGTAAGGACTGTATACAGTTTGTAAAAATGAAAATATTAAATACAATTATTGAATGTTAAAAATGGTAACTACAGTATTATTTTTCATGTTTTCATATTTGTTATATTTCGTAGTGTTATAGAATTTTGTGTTAATGCATTCAATACTGTTTTGTACATTTGGAACATTGGTTAGTATTTACTATTTTCACAGTGGACTATTTTTCCATAGAGTTTTGGTAAACTTGATTAAAATCAGTTATGGTCAGTTGAATATCATACTATTGTAATTAATTGCAATAGTACAAAAACTCATTAATAATTATGTGCAACAAAAACAATACAAAAAAGTTTTGTCTCTGTTTTTTAATTGATTGATTATAACAAATGAGATTTCAATTATATTTTGACCATTTAACTAGGAAATGCCCCCGGTTTTCATTTAAAAAATCTGGTGATTTTAATGTGTGACCACAGTAAATTTTAATCTCAGGGAACAGACACCATATTTGTTCTGGTCAGTAGAGCACTCATACTGAACAGAATAAAAGTGGAAGTCATAGCCTTAATTCATTACTTTAAAAAGTCCTCTATCATTGCTGGGGATAACATTTGTGAAGACAGCTAGTTTACTTTTAAAATCCTTTACTTTACATTGTTGGACTTTATCATTTTAGAATACTGTTCCATACCTTCTTGCTTTGCTTCAAAACTATACTAAACATAGATTTGTGGACTTTTTATTTTATTGGCAAAATTTAAGTCACTTTTAAGAAAGGGGTAAGTTCAAGTTCAATTTTATTTGTATAGCACATTTACAACAGCCACTTGTCTGACCAAAGTGCTTGACAGAAGAACACCAAGCAAAAAGCACACATAGGAAAATTGACATTTAAAATGAAATTTAAGGCACAATAAAATTTTAACAGATACCCAAGTCCAGTAGGTTACTTAAAAGGCTAAAGAAAACAAATAGGTTTTTTAGCAGGGACTTAAAAACAGACACAGATGGAGCCATTCTAATCTCTAGGGAAGAGAGTTCCAGAGATGGGGACCAACCACAGCAAACGCACGCTCCCCTCTCCGTTTTAGCCTAACATGAGGGACAACCAGTAAAGCATGGTCGCCAGACCGTAGACATCTAGACGGGGTGTAACTATGTAGTAATTGGGCGAGGTAGACAGGAGGGTCCGTGTATCATCTGATCATTTGATTATTCCATTCAATATAACAGACGGAAAAAGAAAAAAACAGTCGATATTTCGTTTTTCCGTTTTTCTGTATGCACAAAAAATAAAAAACGATGTTTTTCTTCTTATTTCAGCTTTAAAAGGGAAATCCAATAAATAAATAAACCAAAACGAAATAACGACCCTAATTATATATTTTTTCATTTTTGGGTGATTTCCCAGGGTTTTCTGTGCGCGCACGCTTTGCGCATGCGCAATGTACAGCGGCTTACCGGGATCAAGTGCATGCGAACTTGCGAAGCTCGAAATGGAAATGAATGCATTTGCATATGCTTTGTTTGTACTTTTCACTCCCACTAAAAGAGTCACACTGAGAGAGGAGGACATGACGGTGAAAAATATTTCAAATATATATATTGAACAATGCCTAACGTTCACATACAATACTTTCCAGAGCTTACAGTCGAAGTTTGTTAGCATTATTGCTTTTAATATGTGAAATTTAAGTAAACGATTAAGTAGCCACAGCTGGCTTGCAGCAGCAAAGGTGTAAATCCATAAATTACTTTTGTAATTTAGAAGTTATGTGATGCGAACAGCCCCCCCAATAAAATCCCCCCCCGTAACCTCACTCAACCGAGTTCATAGGTTCCCCCAGCTAAAACTACTGTCCTGCTATAGATTAATTCATAAAAGATATTCAGTTTGTGTTGAAACTGTGTGGTTTTTGTGTAGGCTAGTCATTTGCACTATTACATTACATCAGTTTTAGCTAAAGTAAACTGCCAAATGATTGTAGTCATGTGCTTATGTCTATGTAGGCAATAATTTCCATTATGCAGATTTTTTTGCATTAGGCTACTGTTTTTAGGTAACATGCCAGAGCCTGTACCTCACGGAGGGACGATTATAATAATGTTGCTGTGTTCCCCAGAGAGCATGGCCTCTTTTCCGACATCTCGTGATATGTTATATTATTAATAAACATTTGATGAATATGAAACATGTACAGCTCGAGTGAAGCCATTGTAAATGATAACTGATCGATCGCGAGATTCGTGAAGAGCTCTAGGCGCGCTGCCGCGCTCACACAGTGTCATGGCTCTGCTTCATTTAGTCATGTTTTTCTTGGTCCTGTAGCAGAGCCATGACAAAGTCTTTGGTTATGTGTGGAGAGAAACATATTATTATCCTTTTGACAATAATATGCGTTCTCTCCAGTGTCTCATCATTAGCCCCGCCCCTCTCTTTTCCTTGTTATCTTTCCCTGAGTGTTTTATTACCCACACCTGCCTTGTGTCGTTATCCCTCGTTTGTGTTCCCTTTAAATGCCCTCATGTTTCATTGTCCTGTGCTCGGTGATTGTATCCAGTTGATCGTGTTCTTTGTTCCACGTTCGTGTCCCTGCATCTCTCGTGTTCCTACCTTGCTTTGTCCGGTTCTTGTGAGTTTTGTTTGTTTTTTGTTTTAGTTCCTGTCTTGCCCCCTCGTGGGAAGTTTTTGTTTGTTGTATTTTTCTCAGTTTAGTTTTTGTTTCTGTTTTGTCAAAGATTAAAATCTTATCTGTTAACCCCTTCATTGCTGTCCTGCATTTGGGTTCTATCCTGCCACATCCGTGACAGAATCATCGAGCCAACATCAAACCCAGCAGGCAGTATGGGCACGAGACGGTCCCACCAGGCTCGCCTCCTCTGCGGCATTCGTCAGGGGAACGCAGACATCGAGGACTATCTTGAGAGGTTCCTGGATGCCGCAGAGGAGGATGTCTTCGGGGAGGAGGAGGTGGCGGTGCTTTTTAACGCCGGTCTCAGGGATCCCCTGTCGCGGGCAGAGATGCGGTCGTTGAGACCGCTGGACTTCGATGTCGTGTGGCGGTACGTCAAGAACCGACTGGAGTCCAGGGTCTCAACATGTCACAACCACCCATCTCCGCTGGCCGCCATACAGGAGGGTCAGACCCTGCAGATCGGGGTTATAGGCATCGCCACACCGCTCTCCTCACCCCCTGCAGCCTCGCCACCAGTCAGCCTTGTTGGCTAGCGGGGGAGGCTAACGTCCTGGGGATCCACCTCCGAGGAGTCCCAGCCAGAGCCAGCCATTCCTTATAGCTCCTTCCATCACCCGACCACCAGCCAGGTGGCTAGGCGGAAGAAGAAGAGGCAACGGCGGGCAGCGTGGACTCCAAACCGGCCGGTGCAGCCGGCGTCCAGTCCGGTGCAGCCGACGTCCAGTCCGGTGCAGCCGGAGTCCAGTCCAGTGCAGCCGGCGTCCAGTCTGATGTCCAGTCTTGTGTCTAGTCCTGTGTCCAGTCCGGTGCAGCCGGTATCCAGTCCGGTGCAGCCGGAGTCCAGTCCGGTGGTCCAGCCGGCGTCCAGTCCAGTGGTCCAGCCGGCGTCCCAGCCGGTGATCCAGTCCGGTGCAGCCGGAGTCCAGTCCAGTGGTCCAGCCGGCGTCCAGTCCGGTGGTCCAGCCGGCGTCCCAGTCGGTGATCCAGCCGGCGTCCCAGCCGGTGATCCAGCCGGCGTCCAGCCCTGTCCAGCCGGCCTTACAGCCGGCGTCAAGCCCTGTCCAGCCGGCCTTCCAGCCGGCGTCAAGCCCTGTCCAGCCGGCCTTCAGCCGGCGTCAAGCCCTGTCCAGCGGTCCGCCTAGCCTTCCGCCTCAGCCGGTCACAGCCCTTTCCAGCCTGCCTTCCAGCCGGCGTCAACTCAGCCCCTTGTAATTAGGTTCCCCCAGCTAAAACTACTGTCCTGCTATAGATTAATTCATAAAAGATATTCAGTTTGTGTTGAAACTGTGTGGTTTTTGTGTAGGCTAGTCATTTGCACTATTACATTACATCAGTTTTAGCTAAAGTAAACTGCCAAATGATTGTAGTCATGTGCTTATGTCTATGTAGGCAATAATTTCCATTATGCAGATTTTTTTGCATTAGGCTACTGTTTTTAGGTAACATGCCAGAGCCTGTACCTCACGGAGGGACGATTATAATAATGTTGCTGTGTTCCCCAGAGAGCATGGCCTCTTTTCCGACATCTCGTGATATGTTATATTATTAATAAACATTTGATGAATATGAAACATGTACAGCTCGAGTGAAGCCATTGTAAATGATAACTGATCGATCGCGAGATTCGTGAAGAGCTCTAGGCGCGCTGCCGCGCTCACACAGTGTCATGGCTCTGCTTCATTTAGTCATGTTTTTCTTGGTCCTGTAGCAGAGCCATGACAAAGTCTTTGGTTATGTGTGGAGAGAAACATATTATTATCCTTTTGACAATAATAGGCGTTCTCTCCAGTGTCTCATCATTAGCCCCGCCCCTCTCGTTTCCTTGTTATCTTTCCCTGAGTGTTTTATTACCCACACCTGCCTTGTGTCGTTATCCCTCGTTTGTGTTCCCTTTAAATGCCCTCATGTTTCATTGTCCTGTGCTCGGTGATTGTATCCAGTTGATCGTGTTCTTTGTTCCACGTTCGTGTCCCTGCATCTCTCGTGTTCCTACCTTGCGTTGTCCGGTTCTTGTGAGTTTTGTTTGTTTTTTGTTTTAGTTCCTGTCTTGCCCCCTTGTGGGAAGTTTTTGTTTGTTGTATTTTTCTCAGTTTAGTTTTTCCCCATTGTGGGTTTTTTTGTTTCTGTTTTGTTAAAGATTAAAATCTTATCTATTAACCCCTTCATTGCTGTCCTGCATTTGGGTTCTTTCCTGCCACATCCGTGACACACAGTGCGCCTGCGCGCGCAGAAATCCGTGCAAAATCACCCAAAAATGAGAAAAACAGTAATTAGGGTCGTTATTTCATTTTGGTTTATTTATTTATTGGATTTCCCGTTTCAAGCTGAAATAAGAAGAAAAACATAGTTTTTTTATTTTTGTGCATAGAAAAACGGAAAAACGAAATATCAACTGTTTTTTTTCTTTTTCCGTTTGTTATATTGAATGCAATAATCAAATGATCAGATGATACACCGACCCCATTTCTAAAGCTTTGGTGTTAAGGAAGTTTTTGATAGTAGGCGTAGCTGGTGGAAACTCGAGCCAATGACGGCAGAAATCTGTTTATCATATTTTAAATGTTGGTTAACAAGAACGCCAGGTTCCGTACCTGAGATGATCTAAAGGTGAAAAAGCTGTCTAATTTAGGGCAGTTCGACAGACGTTGGGACCAAAAAAAATAACCTCAGTCTTGTCTTCATTTAAGAAGAGGAAGTTTTGGGCCAGCCAGGATTTAACCTCATCTAAGCATTGGAGAAGAGAAGTAATCGCAGTGGAGTTTTTATTGTTAATTGGAAGATAGATGTGGGTGTCATCAGCGTAGAAATGGAAAGAAACACCATATTTTCGTAAAATAGAACCAGAGGTGCGGAGCCCGTCTGGTCACCCGTCGGAGAAAAAAAAACATGACCCGCAAATCCGTGGCCACAGTTTTGTAATTCGTTCCCTCAGTTTAAAAAACTGGACACACCGATTCTTAAACTGTTCCCACAGTTTATAAAACTGTACTCTCGGATTAATAAACTGTACCCACGAGTTTCCAATCCGTGCTCTCGGTTTTGTAAACCGTCCCCTCAGTTTTTGAAATCTGTACCCACAAATTCGTAAACTGTGCGCTCGCTTTCGCAATCCGTTCCCACATTTTTTACCTAAAACGTTTAAAATAAATGAACATCTTAAATAAGAATTATTTCAATGTACATTAATTATTTGTCTGATTTTTTTCATGAATTAAAAAGTATTAGTTAATTGTATGGACAATGCGCATATCTATCGTCAATAAGTTAAAACAATAAAAACATGAACATGCAAAAACAACGCAAACGAGTCAATGCGCATGAGCTTCACATTGGAATATTGAAGCACAAGTACACAACAAGAAGACGTCTTTCAAGCTTTTCTATAATTAGGCCTATTATAGCATTGATTAGGTTTTATTCTTAAAGTCCTTGTGAACTTACACTATAAACACATGGACTTTGGAAGATTGTCACGCACGGTTATCTATGCCAAACCTTTTAAATGCCAGGACCCCTTTTCAATAGAAATATAGAAGAAATACACATTTGTTTCTCTTTAGAGCTGCACAATGGCAAAAAAAACAAAGGATAATTTTAATTATTCCCCTTGATATTGTAATTGAATATTAGATTTAACATTAAGTATAACGTTCTGTAAAGCAATTATATGTCACTTTTTATATAAACATCCAAAAAAACAGCTCCTGAAATATTTTATGATCAGGGCAGTTTTATTTCAAACACATTAATTAAAACTCATCAGAACTGTAGACAAAATAGGTAGTTACTAAAAATGATAAAATTGTATGTTATTAAAAAAGGTGTTATATTTGCAGCAGACAGATTGTTCCGTTGTGCGTGAAAAAAAATGTTGGCATAAAGTCGGTTTGACGTTGGACGTTGGACATTCGTGAATTTAGGGACCATCTCTAAAGTTACATACACATTAAAATACATGTTTCCATGGATTATTGATATTTATTAAGAAAAACCGTCAAACCATATGGAAATATGTTTCACTGTACAGTTAGTTTTGTGTCTTTAAATGCTATTGAAGTTGGAAACATGTATTATAATGTGTATTTAACTTTAGAGACGGTCCCTAAATTCACGAATATTGAACGTTTAATGTCAAACCAACTTTGATGAACGCGTGCTTTATCCGCGCTGTTAACGCGCGCGTGTGTAAACACATTAAGTCAATTTATAATATAATCTAAAATAAAACAGTAGCCTATACAATATTCGTTAATGTTCCTGCAGGATCTTGTTCTGTTCTTATGAAATGCAGAGGCTTCAATTTCGCGAGTACAGTTTGCAAAACTGTGCGAACGGATTGCGAAAGCGTGGGCACAGATTATGAATTTGTGGGAACTAAATTTAAAAAACTGAGGGGACAGTTTACAAAACCGAGAGCACGGATTGTAAACTCGTGGGTACAGTTTATTAATCCGAGAGCACGGATTGGAAACTCGTGGGTACAGTTTATTAATCCGAGAGCACAGATTGGAAACTCGTGGGTACAGTTTTTAATTAAATTGAGCACGGTTTTATAAATTGAGGGAACGAATTACAAAACTGTGGCCACGGATTTGCGGGTCTTGTTTTTTTTCTCCGATGTGTGACCAGACGGGCTCCGTACTGCGGTAACATGTAAAATGAGAAACGTTAAACGGGAATACAAATAAACTATATCTCCCATAATGCCGTATGCGGCCACGCTGCGTGTGACATCACTCCCCTGCCTCTCGCATATACCGAACGAAGTTCAGCGTGCAGAATGAAAACAACCCTCGCATAAACTTCACGATTCGCGTGGATAAACGGATTTACAGGCTAGGTAAAGTAATTCATCCACGCATTTCACGTTTTTGTGCAACTTTGCTAAGCGGTAACATATTAATACACATAACAAAAGTAACATTAAGTTTTGAATGACGAACTTGCAATTTTCTGTCGATGTTGTCTTAGGAGGCTGTCGTAAAATTTGATGTAACGTTAAATGACTATAATTTTTCAGTGTACTTAGAGACTGACGGTGTGGTGTGTTTTCTGTGTGTCTACACGGGATTTGGATGTTGTTTTTTAGTAGCTATTATTAGTTAAGTCATGGCAGAGAAACAGCTGGTCAATAATTCACCAGAGGATGTTCAGAGTGATGACGTCTTGAGCACATACACACACGTCTACAGTCCCGATCTGCTCAGGTGAGAATAAACATCTGTTTTGCTTTTTGGTTTGGATGTTTCTGCATTGTAGAAGGCTTTCAAAGATTGAAATGGATGCAATAACAATCTGATAGATGTGATGTACAGTACAAATGTATTCACACTCAATGTACTGTATGTGTCTGCAGTGGTCAGGTGGCGTTTATAACTGGCGGTGGATCAGGTATTGGTTTCAGAATTGTGGAGGTTCTGATGAGGTATGTGGTCTGATTTAACATGTTTGTCTGCCATGTTCATCCGAGGTTTATCTCAATTGCCTATAATCTCTTATCTTTGAACTTTATCTGTTACTTTTATGATATGAGGCATCAAATCAATAGGTTACTGTTGTAACCCCGGTTCTCTGAAACATCGAGTGGAGAGATCCACCTATGGGAAGGGCATCCGTACCTGACCTCTGCAGAAGCATCTAATTGCACCAAGTCTGGCTAGACAGACAGAAGCGCGCAGCCAATGCCAGGTAAGGCCCCACCCCCTTACCTGAGTGCATATAAGGTCTGCTTGCGCTGCTGTTCCTCAGTAAGTATATTTGCTTCTCGTGCAGCAAGCGGGGCAAAGCTGGTGGATCTCTCCACTCGATGTTTCAGAGAACCGGGGTTACGACAGTAACCTATTGTTCTCTTTCATCATCTCGTTTCGAGATCCACCTATGGGAGAGACATGGACAGCTCCCCGATTGCCCAATACACTCACAGTGAGGTTCTGAAAGCCAGAAAAAGACGGTCACCCCCAAAGGGGCGGTGCATGACACGTCCCATAATTATGTCCCTGGCAGCCCTGATGCGCACACATAGCTGCTGCGCACATACAGGACAGGAACATGTATGAGGCACACACATGTAATTAACCCAGCAACACATATATACCACCCAGGCCGGAATGTGAATGCATGCTTGGTGACATGAATGCGCACGGCCCACCAGCCCGTTCAACCCTCGTTACCATAACAATGTGTAAACAGGAGGTGAAGGAATATAACAAGGAGGGGCTATGAAGACCCCACTCCTAAAACAGAATGTGCTACCGAGGTTTTGGTGACATCCAATCGGTGGTAACGCACAAACGTATGGGGAGAAGCCCAGCTGGCTGCAGAGCAGATGTCCTGCAGTGATACTCCCCTGAACAAAGCCAAGAGGCAGCTAAGCCCCTCGTGGAATGAGCTCTGATGGTACCTGGGGGCTGCACTCCCATTGGTTCATATGCAACTGCTATAGCGTTCACAAGCCAATGTGAGAGGCGCTGTTTAGATATAGGACTCCCCTTATGAGGGGGTGCCCACGAAATAAAGAGCTGGTCGCTCTTCCGGAAAGCACTGGTCTTGGACATATATGCCTGCAATGCATGAACAGGACACAGAGCATTCAGCCTCTGATCCTCCGCAGAGGAAAAAGGCGGAGGGTGAAAAGCGGACAACTCCAACACCTCCGAAGTGAACGCAGGGAAACATTTAGGCATAAAAGCTGGGTTAGGCTTAAGAAAAACCTTATCTCCACTCAAAGAGAATTTAGTGCACGAGGGATGTATTGAGAGTGCATGTAGCTCACTGACATGTTTGGCTGATACCAAGGCCAAGATCAAAGCCGTCTTGAAAGACAACAGCTTCAAGGAAATACCTCCCAGGGGCTCAAAGGGATACTGAGACAGGGCCTCCAGCACCAAGGAGAGGTCCCATTCAGGGACGGTTCTCCTGATGACTGGCAAGGAGCGACAGGCACCCTTCATAAATCTGCGGATTAAAGGATTCTGCCCGACTGTTGAGCCCTCAAAGCCCACATGACAGGCAGAAATAGCTGCCAGGTAGACCTTAATTGTGGAAAAGACCTGCCTTTATCCATAAGGTCCTGTAAGAAACACAAAATATCAGGAACTGAGCACTGATATGATGTTAGACTGCGCCCATCACACCACTCTTCAAACACTTGCCACTTACAACCATACAAGGACCGTGTAGAAATGGCCCTGGCATTTTGTATAGTGGCAACCACACGTGGGTGAAGCCCCAGTGCATTTAAGTTTGACTTCTCACGGACCAGACCCAGAGAGCCTCCCTGTCCGGGTGTGGGTGTTAAATTTCCCCGTTCACCTGAGACAATAGGTCTGTGTGGAGGGGGAGGCGCCATGGCTGGGCGTATAACAGAGGGATTATCTCTGCCAGCCACGGTGCTTTGGGCCACCTGGAAGCTATTAGAAGGAGAGACAGGCCCTTCTCTCTCACTCTGGCCAGTGTGGGAATTATCAGGCACAGAGGAGGAAAAGCATACAGCAGCAGCTTTGGCCATGGGTGGGCCAGCGCGTCCACGCCGAGGGGTGCGTCCGAGTCCTTTAGCGAGAAGAACATAGGACAATGGTTGTTTTCACGCGAGGCGAATAGATCTACGGTTGCCTGTCCGAATCTCCTCCATATCATGCCCACTATCTGAGGATGGAGGCGCCAATCTCCATAGAGTGGGTTCCCCCTCGATAGAAGGTCTGCACCTCTGTTCAAAATGCTTGGAACATGAGTCGCGCGTAATGACAGTAAAAACCGCCCGCTCCACACCAAAAGCTTGTGAGCTAGAGCGTGAAGTTTCGGTGAGCGTAAGCCGCCCTGCCGATTGATATACGCGACTGCTGTGGTATTGTCGCAGCGTACGAGCACATGATGTCTTAGCAGGCGAGGCAGAAAATAATTCAGAGCTTTCCATGTGGTCAGGAGCTCTAAATAGTTTATGTGTGCTGAACGTAGTATGCTCGGCCACACACCGTACACCACTCTGCCCTCCTGGGTGGCACCCCAGCCTGTTAGGGACGCATCTGTCGTCACAACTTTCCGCATCACTACCATTCCCAAACGGGTCCCCTGTGCGTAAAAGTCCACGTCTCTCCAGTGGCGAAGAGCTGCTGTGCAGGCGCGTCACTGTCACAGAGCGGCAGAGATCACGTACCGGGCTGAAATGTAGTGACAAAACCCATTTCATGAATGCTCTCATTCGCAGAAGTCCCAGCGGCAAAACTTGGATAGCTGAAGCCATAAGACCTTGCAATCTGAGGCATGTGCGATACTGCATTCTCGCCCCCTCTCTGAACTGTGACACGCAGCTCATTAGAGAGAGGACGCGCTCCTGGGAGAGACGCGCTCGCATGGAGACCGAGCTCAGCTCCAAGCCCAGGAAAATCACACTCTGGCTGGGTGTAAAATTGCTTTTGGTCACATTCACCCTGAACCCGAGAGATGTGATGTGTGTAAGCACGCTGCAGGTGTCCCGCAGCACTTTCTCTTCCGATTCGGCCACGATGAGCCAATCGTCTATGTATGTCTAAATCCGCAGACCTGACATTCTCAGGCGAGCCAAGCTCGCCTCCGTACACAGACAAAAAGTCAGAGGGCTGAGTGAGAGCCCGAAAGGAAGAACAGTGAATTTGTAACATATGCCTAGATAGGTGAAACGAAGAAACTTCCTGTGTGGCGGATAAATGCTTATGTGGAAAAAAGCATCCTTGAGATCGATCGAAGTGAACCAGTCGTTCTGTTTTATGGCGCGGACCAGAGTGCCATGGTTTAACATTCTGAAATTGTATTTCCTCAAATGTTTGTTCAACATTCGGAGGTCCAAGATGGGGCGGAGAGAGCCGTCCTTCTTTGGGACCAGGAAATAACGGGAATAAAACCCTTGACTTATCAGGCTGGGAGGTACCACCTGAATCGTTCCCTTCATTAAGAGAGAAGAGATTTCTTCTTTCAGAATGTGAGCGGAGCTCTCCTCCGCGTGAGAAGAGAGAACGCCGTTGAAAAGCGGGGGTTTCATTACAAACTGCAGTCTGTAACCCTGCTTAATTGTTCGCATCACCCACTCTGGAGGCGAAACAGTCTGCCAGGCGGACTCGTAATTCGCGAGCGTCCCCACCAGGGCCGGTGAAGCGCCGAAATCCTCGCATACGCTCTGTTGGCTCCTTTGCGATGCAATGGCACCATCTAGCGGACACACTAGGGGCGACATGCGTGGATTTAGAAAGATGTTCTCTCTCTGCAGAGAGACGTACTCTCCCTGAAACGAATTCATTAGATTCGTTTGTTTCATTGTGTTTTTTGTTTGTTTTGTGTTGGGGAACACCGGGGCCGAAGCCTTTATTAGTTGGGTGAGGGGAACAATGTGTGTGCTGTGTGGTGACACTGTTTGAGCACATTCCCTCGCAACCGACCCCCTGAACGTGGGGGAAGGAAACACAGCATCCACTGAACGCACAGGCTGGGAACCCTGGCCGGCCCATCCGCGAGAAAACCTCCGTCTTTTGGACAGGGGCTCTGGGACAGAAGGAGAGTCCGATGAGCTTGTGGCTCGTGAACGAGGACTCTCTGCCCCCAATGGTCGGACATAAGGCCGGCCGCTTGCGTTTAGAGTCGGTCGGGGTTGGGTTGGGAGGTTTCCCAGCCGTGGCGTGAGACTTTCTTCCCCAGGGTTTAGCAGAAGGTGGGTTACTCTGCCGTGGAGGGGGTTTGTTGTGCGGTTTCTCCCTGCTATGATGCGGGTTTCGCACCGTGACGGGGGGTTAGGCAAACGTGCAGTGGGCAACTGACGCGGAGCTGCTTTCTTAAAGAGGCACAACTTGAAAGCCTCGTCCTCTTTCTTTTTGTCGTCGCACCGTTGCTGCATCAAAGCCACAGCGGGACCGAAGAGAGCCTGGCCAGGTTCGACCGGAGCGCCCGCAAACGCTCCTCTTCTCACTGTCAGGGAGTCCCGACAGGTTCAGCCAGAGAGCACGCTCCCCCACTACAGAAAGCGCCATGGAGCGCCCGCAAGCTTGGACAGCCTGACGAGCATTGCGGAGGACGAGGTCGTTGACCGTAAGGATCTCCTTCCACAAGGTTGGCGAGGGGGATCCTTTGTCCAGCTGCTGCCCCAAATCCTCCAAAATTTCCGCCTGGTAAGCGGAAAGCAGGGACGAAACATTGAGAGCCCTGACAGCCAAGGCCGAGGATTTATAATCGACCTGATGAACAGAGGCAGAAAAACGGTCCATTTTGCCCGGCAAGACCGGCTTCGGAGGGGCGAGCAGCCCGCCCTGGAAGGGGGTTGAAATGCCTGGCGATCGACGGCTCGACAGTGGGGGGATCACCCAAGCTGAGAGCCGCCATGTCTTTCACCTCCAGACCCGCGAGACCGTGTTTGAGGTTCAGCGGGTCGCTCCAGTAGTGCCTCACGTGCTTCGCGCACGCTGGCAGGACGGGGAAGAGTTGTTTCCTCGGGCCGGGCTGGGGACCCAGCACTTTCCCATCATACACATCCCTCTCCTGGTCGGTGGTGCTCTGCGGAGCCGGCCACGGAATGTTAAGGCGAGCGGCCGCTCGTTCGCACACGTCCAGGAGGATGGACTGTGGTAAGGCCACGGGGGGGTTAGCCTGGGGAAAACCAGAGAGTGGGATGGCCTCCTCTTCCTCTGAGACCCCAAGAAGGCCTGCGTCGTCTTCATCGCCGGAACCAGCCGGTTCATCGGTGAACGGGAGGTTGCCCGCAAAGATATCCTCTTCGGGGAACGCAGGATTAGGCAGGTCAGCCCAATGAAGTGACGTCGCACCCCGGGAGGCCCCCGGAGGCGTGTCGCCGTCACCGTGTCCCCCATCCGAGTCAGAAAGCCCGAGCTCGATACACTGGGTAGCGGCAACTTTGAGTCGACGCCGCAGGAGCTTTTTCGGTAGCACAAGGCAATGGCTGCAATGCTCCGGGTTCTCCAAAGCCTCTTCTGCATGCTTGAGGCCCAAGCAGACCACGCAGAACTTGTGAGAGTCCTTAGCTGCGATGAGAGCCCCGCACGCGGCCAGGCAGGCCCGTGATGAGCTGGTCCCGGGAGCAGTGGCAGATTTAGAGAGCGACATGTCGGCGAAAAACTCGTTAATATCCGTGGCGGGCAGCCGTGGAAAGTAAAGGGGGAGCAGGTGAAAAAAGCATGAGCGTGGGCAGCTCAGAAAGCGTAGAAAAAACACAGCTAACCTGGCTGAATAGACGACTGTCACGTCTAGCTGAGGCTGATCAGACGATATGTCCTCCTGAAGACACACAGTGAGCAGCAAAAATCCAACCGAACTGTGTTAAAGCAGAGATCGCGAGAAGCGAATGACAACTGAGGAACAGCAGCGCAAGCAGACCTTATATGCGCTCAGGTAAGGGGGTGGGGCCTTACCTGGCATTGGATGCGCACTTCTGTCTGTCTAGCCAGACTTGGTGCAATTAGATGCTTCTGCAGAGGTCAGGTATGGATGCCCTTCCCATAGGTGGATCTCGAAATGAGATGTTGAAAGAGAATCACCGTTAGGTGTTTTCTATTGTTCTTGCAAAAGTAATTTCAGCCTTTTCTCTCTCTCTTGGCTTTCTTATTTTAATGTTGTCTTACTGTTTTTTCAGACATGGGTGTGACACCATCATTGCGAGTAGGAACCTGGAGAAACTCTCTGAGGTCCCTTCTTATAGAAAACTATTATAACTTTGATGTCATTGATGTGTTTGTCTGGAGCAAAAGTTTTTTTGTTTGTGGTTTAGGCAGCAAGGAAGTTATCCAGTGGCACAAACAGACGCTGTTTGCCTATAGCGATGGATGTCCGTCAACCAGAGTCAATTATTACTGCTGTGAAAGAAACCCTGAAAGAGTTTGGACGCATTGACATACTTATTAACAGTACGGTTTTAATTATATATATGTATATTACAAGAGATATCTGTGTATTAATTTAAGTGAAGTTGTCTCACAAAGTAATATATGCATGCATTGTGTACATTTTTTTTATTTTACAGATGCGGCCGGTAATTTCCTGTGCCCTGCTACGTCACTGTCATTTAACGCTTTCAAAACAGTGATGGAGATTGACACCATGGGAACTTTCAATACCAGTAAAGTGATATATGACAAATGGTTCAAGGTAAGGATGCAAATTTCCATGATCTCAGTGCAGTGAATTATTTGTATTTGTATACTAGATTTGAGATTATCTAGTTTTCTGGGGGGGTCCCAATTTACAATATTAAATGTGCCTTTCTCAATGTGATACAGTTAACTTTGCTGGGTTATAGTTTGTGTTTATTTTTGTCTTCTTAGGATCATGGTGGCTCAATTGTGAACATTTCTGCCACACTGGGGTACAGAGGTCAGGCCCTCCAAGTGCATGCTGGGTCAGCAAAAGCAGCCAATGGTAAGTGTCTGTTTTGGGCATATTTTCATGCATGACAGCTTTACAAAGTCACATGATTATATAAATGTCATATGGCGCGAATACGTGTTTTTCTGTGTCTTTGCGAAAGCGAATGCTCACCCAGACCTGCCTGAAACGCCTCGTGTAACCACACCCCCACAAATCTATGTCAGTTCGTGGTATGATTTGACTAACTGTGTGTTCCCACCAGACGCGAATGAAGCGTTAAGCATGAGTGATTTACATGTTAAGTCAATGCAAAGACGCGATAGACCTCCTTGCGGCGCGAATGAGGCGGTGCGAATGACTCGATTCGTGCGAATTGAGCGTTTCGGGCGTTTGACGCGTGATTCGCTCGAGTTGAAAAATCTGAACTTTGGCGAAAATTCGCGCCGCGTTAAGTAACCAATCAGGAGCTTGCTCTAGTAGTGATGTGCAGCATCTGTGCACGAAGGCAGCCCAGAGAAACCAAGTACACCTGGCTGCATGCTGCAGTAAGGGGCGGTGCTACATATGGGGGAGGAGCTCCACGTAGAGCTCCGCCCTCAACACATACCATTGGTTAGCAGGCGGGGTTATTGTTAAATACGGCCTTCATGTGTTGCTCTGCCCATAACTCTTCCCATTGGTCACAAGGAAATGACGTTGAAACCAGGAACTGAGGTTAAAAACATTGTTGTTCGACTTAATGCGGTGTCGTTCAAACCTATTGTAATATAAACTCTGTATTTATTAATTAATATAAATAGTATGATTACAAACTTAATACAATGAAAGTTACTTCAGGGGAAGCGTTTCATTCATTTGTAAGTTTGTAAGTAAGAGTCTTTCTACTACTTGTAGGTTGATTTTGATTCTGATTTTGGCTTGTCCTTTGCGAAAACTAACATAATTTTTAATAAGTGTAGTGACTGTTTAGGGTGTATTGATAATTGTTTTTATAACGATGGTTTTGCTCCACATATTATGGTTAGAATATGTTTACCGTAGCAGTTTGTGGTGTTTTACAAAGTCTTTGTTTACAGTTTGTTTCTCATTTTTCATTTCACAAAGTATGTCATTGTCTATGTATTTATTTACCTTTTTTTACTTGTTTTTATTTAATATTATTATCATTATTAAAATTAATTTATCATTTATTATCCTACTTTTTTCTATTACTGTTATTTAATCCAGGGATTTTCAAACTGTGATCCGGGGCCCTCCAGAATGTTCTAAGAGAAAATTTTAGAGAAATATAAAGATAAAAGAAAAATGACAAGTCTACTGAACATTATTACTGTTTCATATAAATATGTTAATTTTTATTTCTAAGTGAAGAAAGAAAATTTCTAAGAAAACAGTCCAAAAACATTGTTTCTCTTTAGGTTTATACATCCATAATTTTAATAGCCAATTAGTGTGTTGCCTTTACAATCATGCGTATTATTTATCTAACATAGCTTCAATGTTCCTTGTCTATAAAAAAACAAGCAGACACAATTACTGAATTACATCATTCACTTTATTTCAATTACAACAAATGATTAAAATGTATACAAATATAGCAGGAATAAAAACAAATACTACAACATAAGCATATACTGTATAACCAACATAAAATTACAACGATAAACAACTTGCATTACATTTACGTGTGTGTAAATATGTGTCTACACATACAATTACTGGCAAGTTAAACAGCTGTCTGGCATTGTCAAACAAGCATTTTATCCATTAATAACATATATTTCCGACAGGGCAGAATGTGGTATTTAGCAGTTTTTGAAGCAAACTGCTATGTATAAAAAAAGTTCACTTCAACATCACAAGTTAATGATGTGGCATTTAGAGGGTTTTGAATCTGTACTATTCAATTGTTTATCAATGACAATCAAGTTAATTAAACGTGCATAAAAAAACTGCCCAAATACAGACCGTGCACTCACACTCACCGTGATGCTAGACATAGCGGAAGTGACACATACTGAGGAATTGACGTCATTACTTGTGTTTAACCAATAAGGCGAGGTGGCACTCACTAAATCCTTGGTGTTTCGAGTCAGACGTGATCACCCAAACGTGTTTTTTCGTCAATTTTAACAATCATAGGTAGTTTAGATGGTTAGAGTAAGGTTAGGGTTAGGGTAAAGGTTTCGTAAGACTTGAAACACCAAAGATTTAGTCAAAACCAACAAGCCACGCCCACGGATCTGACTCTAAACACCAAGGATTAAGTGAGTGCCGAGGCGAGGTTAGGGCGAGACGACACATAGACCCGCCCTTAATATTACCCCAACCCATATGTAGCACCGCCCCGTACTGCATCCTGCAGCCAGGACCTCCTCAGAGAAACAGATAAGCAGCGTAACTGAAGTCTATTCGAATTATAAACAGAGCGTCTTTGCAATAACTAATCACATATTTAAAAACTACAATACTAATTTTTCGCTAGAAATGCAATCAGAAGTTGTTGAAAGTGAAAATGAAACTTACATTTATACAAAACTATGCTCCAACGGGCGTTTCGGCCACCATTTTATTTTTTCGAGCTTGCGTCTGTTGTGAATTTCACATTTCACACGTGAATGAAGCGAGTAAACTCAAAATGTTCAAGCGTCCAACTACGTGCGAATAGCGCGATTCATTCGCGCAAGTCGCGTTTGGTGGGAACGCTCAGTAAGACCGCCCAAATGTATACGCAAGTACGGTGGGCGTACCTGTCAGTACAATTGCTTTGGAGCCAGATGTTCCAAATATGGTAAGAGGCGTTACATTTCCGTCACACGCTTGCAGTATTCGACCAATCACTACGCACATAGTCATAGAACATCTCGCTTTTCAGAGGGATGAGCTTTGTAAAAAATCTGTGCATTTCAGAGAGGCGGGGCAAAGAGGAGATACAAACATGCATGATATGTGGAAAATACAGCATTTGTGAACCGTAAATCGTGTATAATGTACACATTGCATTACATCAGACGGGAAATTGTTAGCCAAAACCAGTATTGATGGACACACTGGCTCAAATTCGACCGGGTCAATGTTATATATAAAATTTAAAGCAGCCCTAACACACGCGGTTTCTGACAATCTCATTAATCTTGAGTACCTATAGAGTAGTATTGCATACTTATATCTTTGAAGAGTATTTAGTTTGATCACATTTATAAAAGATAGATACAGCTGTACGATTATTTCCGAAAGCATACGGCGCGTGTGGGGGGAGGGGTAGGCTGAACTAAAGCACGTGCAAATCCATGTCAACAAAACACAGACATCAGTTTCACTCACCGCATGCGGTTTATGTCCGGCATCTTTTAGCGCTGTGACGGCTCCATATATCAGTTTCAAACGATCACCAAATCCAGCGTTATATCCAACGTTTATATAACATTCATCACCCAACTGCAGTGAACAAACAAACACCTGAACTTCGCGAACGTTTGCTCTCTCTCTCCTGCACACAAGTGAAAGTGACGTCTGCGCATGCTCCTTCTCCTGCTCTCCTTGCTGCCGCGTGCTTTTCCGGGAGAATTGTCCAATAAGGGACTAAGAAAAATTGTTACGAAACAGTTTTATATGTTCGAAAAAAAACTTTCCGAAACCTGTACGATCGCTGGGGGAGTGTATCGAGCACAGAAATACTACGTAATACGCCCAACTCTTTTTTTGACAAGTTGACCATGTTAAGCATGAGAAGCACGTTTAACATTGTAAAGGAGTCAGAATGCATGACACACCGTTGCACCACCCCTTTAAACAATTTTCAAAAAGTTGATGTATAGAGAATGTTATCTTAATGTAACTCTCAAACTGACTACAAAATGTGTGTGAGAATTTATTTTCTTCATTTCACAACATCTTGGATCTGCTCAGGTTGTGTTGTCTTTTTTTATTAGGCTGAGATTTACTTTTTTATTCAGCCTAAATCAGAAAATTACATTTTAAGCCATTTTTGGGTGAAAAGCTTTGGTGGCAAAAATGTTGGTGCATCCTTAATATGTGAAATGCAATTTACTATGGCCAAATAAACTTCAATTGACACTGTATGCATACTTTTTTATACAGATGCCATGACACGTCACTTGGCAGTTGAGTGGGGTCCCAGTGGTGTGCGAGTGAACTCAGTGGCACCAGGGCCCATCTCTGGCACAGAAGGATACCGTAGACTGGGTAAGACATATTAAGCTTATAGCCAAATTTCAGTGTCATCATTCCTTCCTTTTCATTATTAAATTCTTGTCATCTCCTTCTTTCAGGTGGTTCTCATGCAGAGACAGCAGGGCTGTTCCACAGCATCCCTTTACAAAGAGCCGGCAATAAGACTGAGATAGCACACTCGGTTCTTTTCCTGGCCAGCCGTGCTGCTTCATACGTCACTGGTGCTATACTGGTCGCTGATGGAGGGGCGTGGCTCACGTCGGCCAATGATGTGGAACGGCTGCTGGGTATACACTCCTCTCGCTCTGCAAAACTTTGAAAAGACAGCACCACACGCAGGTCTGTGCTTGTGTACATGATAAGACAGACACTTGTAAGTTACAAAAGACAAAATTAAATAAATTGATTTAAATTGAATTGATCCATAATCTTGAAAATATAACACAAGAGGCTTGAGTGACTTCATGAAGAGTCGGTAAACTGCAAAAAACCCAATAACATTGTAATTGTGCAACAAATCAAGAAATCAATATTTGTCAGCCAATATATTTAGGGCATGATCGTTTGTGATGATCTTAGGTCTGAAAGGGATTCTTGAAAATCTTCAACAATATTTACTGATATAAATTTTCCTAGTAGTTTTGTTATCGTATTGATATTTGAGTAATATCTAAATAGATCTTCATATTTTTCCATGTGTTTTAGGTCTTTGGTCAACAGAAAAAAGAAATGATGAATAGCTTGCCTGGAATTGATGGATAAACAACTGCGTTGTAGATGACCAGACCAAACATCTGTACAAAATGCATGAGGTCCTTGTGATTAAGTTTGGAATTTATTAAGCCTTCAAATTATGCTTAACTTTATAGACCATTCAATAATTATAAGTTAAGACAGTAACTTTTATTCTATTTTTTTGGATAAACTTGAACTTGGCCTTATTTTTGCATTTTTATGTCTACTTAAGTGACTATTTCCTCTATTGCTATGCTTTTAAAAACAGTTAACAAAATGTTAATTTTGAGTAGAACATTTTCTACAGAATGACTCATTGTATTATTTTAAACCGTTTTTGTAATAAACCTTTTATGCTTTATCACTGTCCAGGCTGTTTTTAACCTTGTAACTTCTTTGTTTAGACACAAGGGGGTGCAGTAAAACCGCAGTTAGAACATTTTCAAACAGATGATTTCATTTTTATTCACGAACCGATTGTGTTAACCACCATCTTACCACCAGCAGTGCTTCTTTATTAAAACAAATGCGTCATACAGTTACTTCACAGAGGCGGGAATGTGCCATTCAAAAAAAAAGTTCCGTTATAAATGTTCCATCGTCCCCATCGCAACGGAACGTAACCGCGCGAGGAATGATTTCTGATGCGCTGTGGTTTAAAGAGGCAGACTGCGGCTCCTACATTGCGCATGCGTGTTTCTGACGTCGGTTCGTGTAAATGTGTGTTCATATGAGTGTATGCGTGAGACAGCAGTGGTTGTGTATTGCTGCTGATGAGAGGAGAGGGAGATAAATATAACCGAAACATCACCCGTCGATTAAAAACAACACCGCACCTTAAAGCAGGGACTTCAGATAATAACGGATAAATTGGTCTCCGAGGGCATGTAATAAAAGTACACGCGGTTGATTTGTGGGATTATCGGTGGTGTCGAGGTGATTTTATCCCGCTAACAAGCTAATAACAAGCGCAGGTGGATGACTCGCGCGACTCGACCTGGATGTTGGCCTGTGTTGCTTTAAAATAAAGATAATTTGAGGAATAAAACGCACAGTCGAATCGAAGTAACGGATTCAATGAATTTTGACGGGGAGTCGAAGGCACATTGAGGATCGTGTTTTATTTCAAACCGGGAAATCAAATGAAGGGGTCGGATGGGCTAGCTAACCGGCTAGTGGGTTTACCTCAGATGGGCAGGATGCTGATGCTAGTACATTCTGTGATTTAACGGCTCAATTTCGTTCCCCTTTATTTGACAACACAGTGGTTTAAAACATTGTATGCTTTGGTTTCCGTATGAAATATTGTTTAGTGCTTTTTTGGATTTTTTTTAAGCTTTATTTTTTTAATCAATCTGTTTTATTCAAATACACTTCCTGTATATTATGTAATAGTACGTTATGTTATTTACCTATGGGTCTGTGTTTCACACTGTTACGACCGTTAGAGAGGGTCTAAATCTATGAGTTTAAAACTTTAATGTTTTTAAACATAATATTTGTAATAACATTTAATGCATCCTGTAATATTTTTACAGACTATATTTTTCTCAAAATGAAAGTAAATTAGACCGTTTTGACTGTTTGAAGTGAAACAGGGAAATGGGACCAACTTTTTCTTGTGGATAGCAGCTTTGCATACAGAAACAATATCTTATCAGTCAAAAGGAGCCATGTTATGGGAGTGAAACATTATCCCAATGTCTGCCAAAGTAAACATTACCATTTGATTATTTACAGACTGGTGGACATTTATGGGTCTGAACAAGTATATTACTTTCTGTGTGTATGCTGGAAGAGGTCACCACCTGGGGCTGAATTCCGAACATTACTACCTTGTGGGATCGTAACACAAAGTATTGGATTCTCTGGAATATTTACATTTGTCGCAGGAGAGACAGAATCATCTCAATGGAGCAAGTTCTCTCCAGCCCTCAGGGTTGTTCCGAGTGGGAGGTGAGTGGGAAAGGAGAATGGAAATCTGACCAGGATCCTCTTGGATTTTTCATTGTGGATAAAGATAACAGTTCTGTTGGGGATTCCACTGATGATATTTTTCAAGACAACACCATAAATTTAAATGACTTATTTTGGGCTTCTCAGTATTCAGGACAGTCATATCCATGGGAAAATAATCTGGAATGTGTCTGCCCTGACTGGGAGACTCCGCCACCTCGTACCCAAGATGAGGATTATCCGGGGAGTTCAGGCAATGTTGTTGGAGATCTCATCAATTTTTGTTCTACATCCACTCAGTCACATCCTGAACAGACACCTGAAAATCCTTTAGAAGTAAGCATAGATGAGATAACATTATTACAAGAAACCCACCTTGTGCTTGAGGACACACATTTAACAAACTGTGAATTCAGACATAATTCTTTAGTGGAGAGGACATTTGTAAATAAGGAGAGTCAGAGCTCTCCTTCACATGGGACTAATCTGATTGTGAAATCTGCAGGTTTGTTGTCTGTTTCTCCACCTACATGTAAACACAACTATCTGTCATCCTCCACCCTCCTTCATGAGTCCACCACATCGGTGACAAGTGGAGAGTCAGCTCTCCTGCTGTGTTATGAGGACGGTGCACCCCTTCCACTGGACAAGAAAGAGATTTCATCACCCCCTGGACTTTTGGCTGGAGGTCTGTGCTCCGAACAGGAGAATTCTACGCCCTCGGCTAGTAACAAAACCCTTGACAATGAGCCTCAGAGCCTGGGGACAACAGAAACTACTGAAGAATAAACACAGCTAACATCTGAAGAAGAGACCATCTGCATGAGACCAGAGTCTTGGATATCATCTGAACCTTATGAGGCGACTTTACATGACTCGCCCACAGAGTGCAATTCTGACAGAACTTTGGAAACAGCAGGTAACCCTCTTGCAGTCACCTCGATAGATCCTTTAATTGATCTTGGAAGAGTTGAATCCACATCGGCCTTAAACACAACTGAACATTATGCCTTACTTGATCTCTCACCTGAGTCTGACACCTGGCCTAAGGACCACAGCCAATCCACATCAACTACTGACGCCGAAGCCTTATTTGTGCTGCCTCGTGGCCAAGACGAATACTTTTTTGCTGACATATTTGACGTTGGTGCTCTAGCCTCCTGTGAAGCTGTGCAATCTTCAAATTCTTGTAAACCTGTTATGTCACCTGAAATTGATGACTCGCAGCCCACAACACAACAGAACCAAGAGTCTAATGCAAGCTCACCTGAATTCAAATGTGAAATTCAGAATATTACAGATGCAGAAACAGGTAGCCCAGACAGTGTTCCTGAGGCTATGGAGATGCAGCATACAGGCGATCCACACAGCATTACACAAACAAATATCTTCCCAGATTTGCATCAAAAACAGGAAGAAATTGCTCTTAGAGGACATTTGAAAGTCAATGTCCAAGTTTGCAATGACAATTTAGACTTAAATGCATGTATACTGGACGACCACCAAGAGCCAAATATATTGAATAAAGCATGTCAGGAAGAAATCACTGCTCAGAAAAATACAGACAACACAACAGTGGAAAATCTTACGCCTGCGGACCAATTCCCTTTAAATTCAAGTACAATTGTCAAAGATCCACTTGAAGAAGACACAACATCTCACCATGACAATCACGATACCCTGTCGAATGACGAGGAGAAATTTCAGAGTGTGACTTTACACAAAGAAGCGATAACGGATTGCAGGACGTCTACTCACAATCAAGTCATTCTTCAATGTGCAAGCGATCTGGATTCTCCAGAGTCCACTCCCTTTACCTGCACAGGTGATCAGCTGACCATGATGGGTTGACTTGTGGGGTGGGATCAAGAAGTTCCCAGCAAGTTAAGTGAGGGAGAGGCGGAGCTTCCTTCTCAGCCCACTCATCAGGATGATTTCCATCAGGTGACACTATCACAACCAGACCTGCCACAGGAGCAACAAGTAAGCTCTGTGACCCCCAGCTCTCCGTCTAGAAATGTCTTTACCTGTGGAGCCGGTCTGGACGGGGAGGCTTACCTGACCCTAATGGAGAAAACACCGGATACTCACAACATTCCCAAACATGCAGAAATGACTCTGGATCTTTGCAAAGCCTCGGATGCTCTGCACAACAATTCATTTCATGACCAGAGGGTCACCACAGATTTGATAAATGTGCCTATAGTTTCTGTGTCGGCCAGAGGAGATGAGGAACATTCGGCTCTTCGGGCAGTTTTCCAGGCTTTGGATCAGGACGGCGATGGATTTGTACATATCGAGGAGTTTATTGAGTTTGCTAAAGCATATGGAGCTGAACAGGTTAGTCATTGTGTGTGTTTGTGTCAGTTTGTTTTAGATTTTTCTACGTTGTCTTTTGGGTCAAGTGACACTTGATCATGGTGTGACACCCTAGAGCTGCTCTTTTATTATTCAAAGCTCACCACTCCCTGTATCTCATTCTCTCTTTCGTTCTTTCTCTCAAAGCTGTTTTATAGTGAGTTGGAGATGATTGTGACAAGCTATAACATTTTTGTACTTTCTTACTTTTATATACCACATCTTTCATATTCCGAAATTTGTGAATGTCTTTAAACAAATTTTTATTATCAATTATCTTATTTTGTTATTATTTGAATAGTACCTAAAAATCTTTAAGTGTGTTAATTTATAAAACTATCTGTTTAAGGTAGTAGTTCAATGCAAATTATTGACACTAAATTAAGGGTAAATTCATATTAAAGTATGGGTGACAACTCGCATCTTTGTTTTTTTTGGTTTGTGATGCATGTCAGTAAGTTATGCAGTAATGTATAGGTGAGAAGCAGAAAGAAGAGTTTTTTCCTATTCCTGGTAGTTTTTGACACACAGCAAACATATGTGTACATCGTATGTACTGTATGTAGTCAAGCATTGAATGTACCGATCTCAAAATCCCTCTTTTAGTTGTTCAGATGAGACTATATAGACTTGCGTCCCCCTGTTAACTTGTCATCCCCCAGGCACGTGTCATTGTGTGTTTAAGAGAGGATGGATTTGATGCCGGAAGTCTGGCTCTTTTGTTAATGTTAAAACTGCTGATCTGATTAGCTGAAAGGTTAGACTGGGCAGGAGGGAAAGAGAAGTGAACACTTTCCATACTTTAGTTTTCATTTTAGAAATGCACATTGACACCTATAAATATAACACTTTACATTTGTTTGCTTGTCTCTGTAGATTGAATTTACGATGTCTCTAAAAAAGCTTGTGACACTGTTTAACAAGTTTAAATTTTAACCCATGCTGTTATGTGCAACGCATCACAAATTTGCAACATTAAGCAATTTCGAGTGTCCTATTTACAGTAAATTACAGTTTCATGGGTGAAATTGCAACCCATTACCCATTGCAGCCTCGAGGGCCATTCCTTTGTCTGCGTGTCTGTTGTGATTGGATATAAATTCAGATGGGAGGATTTGAGGTTTCTTCTGATCATGTGATGAGTTTACATTGTAAAGGCTTGTTTGGCAGGTTGGATCGCTGAGATGGTTTATGTACGGGAGGCTGATGGGGTGAAGAGAGATTCTCTGATGGAGAAACAGGTAGACAGAAACAGAAACTATACAACAAAGTTAAAAATACAGTTCAATTTATGAATTGTTACTTATACTTATGTATTGTTGAAGTTAGGGTTGAAATATCAGGGCTGTGAGACAGGCTTATTTGTGTGATACGTTAAGCTTGTTGTTATAGATATTTTCTTGTCTAAAATAGACTAGTTTATTCTTGTGTGTAATATTTGTAATATTTTTAGTACATACACCGTGAGTGTGTGATTGTGTTCATGTTTTTATATCCCGGTGGGGACCTAAACCTGAATGCACACCAACACATGGGGACTCGTGTTACCGTGGGGACCACAATTGAGGTCCCCATGGGCAAAAAAAACTTATAAATTGTACAGGACGATATTTAAAAAAAATCTAAAAATGCTAAAAGTTTTCTATGATCTTTAGGTTTAGGGGTAGGGTTAGGGGATAAAATATACAGTTTGTACAGTATAAAAAACATTACGCCTATGGACTGTCCCCACAGAGATAATAAACCAGACGTGTGTGTGTGTGTGTGTGTGTGTGTGTTCATGTTTGTATATCCCGGTGGGGACCTAAACCTGAATACACACCAACACATGGGGACTCGTGTCACCGTGGGGACCAAAATTGAGGTCCTCATGGGCAAAAAAGCTAATAAATTGTACAGAACAATATTTTTTACAAATCTAAAAATGCAAAAAGTGTTCTATGATCTTTAGGTTTAGGGATAGGGTTAGGGATAGGGGATAGAATATACAGTTTGTACAGTATAAAAACATTACGCCTATGGACTGTCCCCACGGGGATA